>NC_081402.1:3164159-3342075 GCF_030684315.1 Stegostoma tigrinum
TGGGCCTGGTTACGGAGACCCACCAATCATAACGCTGTTCTTCCTGCTGACCAATGGTAGGTCAGGTCTGTGTACCGAGGGCTGACAAATCAAAACGCAGCCATTCTGCTGACCAATCGTAGGTCCGGCCTGGCCTCCCGGCGCCACCAATCAGAGCGCGGCGGCTCCCCGCTCAATCAGAACGCACGGCCGTTTGTCAGGGTTAACCAATCGGCACGAGACATTGCGAAGCCGCTTCGGCGATTGACCAATAGGAGGGCTTCCATTGGCCGGCCAATCAGGACGCTGCAGTTTCCCTCCCAGTCGAAGGTGTGATGCTGTGGAGAACTTTCTAGAAAGTGGGGTGCAATAAAGCTAATACAAAATGGGCTTTAATAGAGGAAGATGCTGATGGAAGGGCAAATTGAAGCTGGTCCCCAGAGAGGGGACTGCCTGGAGCTGTTCAAATCTGTGAGGAACCTGGTCGAAGCAGTGGACCCAAAGGGCTCCCATTGGCAGAAAGTTCCAGAACAAGCAGAGACCAGAATAACGAAAAGGTGAAGGCTGATGAGAAACAGCTTCTTCACAGCTAACAGTCCCATTGGAGGCAGTGGTGAAATGAGACTTTCTGAAAGAAATTGGAAGACGGAAAGCGGACAGACTCATGGGAGTGGGATAGCCCAGATGTGATGGGCGGAACAGCTCCCTTTGGTGCAGCATTTCTTTTTTGTTTCGTGGATGCATTAAAAATAGCCATTAAGGAAACGAGGGGTTTGGTTTCAAGTGTCAAGTTCTCCCTGACAACCAACGCCCCAGCTCCCCACTCAAACTGCTTGTCCCAGCCTCCATCACAGGATCAGCAGAAAGACTTTTGTACTAAATGTTGGGAAGACCAAAGCCTCTCTGCTGCTATTCCAAAACCTCCATTGTCTGAGCTACTGATTACAGTACTGACCGCACCCTATCTCTTGCCCCCTCCAGCCCTTTCACTCCTTTTTATCTCTGTAGCCACCTCCAGTCCCCGCACCCCTCCCCACCTCTGTAGCCACCTCCAGTCCCCGCACCCCTCCCCACCTCTGTAGCCACCTCCAGTCCCCGCACCCCTCCCCACCTCTGTAGCCACCTCCAGTCCCCGCACCCCTCCCCACCTCTGTAGCCACCTCCAGTCCCCGCACCCCTCCCCACCTCTGTAGCCACCTCCAGTCCCCGCACCCCTCCCCACCTCTGTAGCCACCTCCAGTCCCCGCACCCCTCCCCACCTCTGTAGCCACCTCCAGTCCCCGCACCCCTCCCCACCTCTGTAGCCACCTCCAGTCCCCGCACCCCTCCCCACCTCTGTAGCCACCTCCAGTCCCCGCACCCCTCCCCACCTCTGTAGCCACCTCCAGTCCCCGCACCCCTCCCCACCTCTGTAGCCACCTCCAGTCCCCGCACCCCTCCCCACCTCTGTAGCCACCTCCAGTCCCCGCACCCCTCCCCACCTCTGTAGCCACCTCCAGTCCCCGCACCCCTCCCCACCTCTGTAGCCACCTCCAGTCCCCGCACCCTCCCCACCTCTGTAGCCACCTCCAGTCCCCGCACCCCTCCCCACCTCTGTAGCCACCTCCAGTCCCCGCACCCCTCCCCACCTCTGTAGCCACCTCCAGTCCCCGCACCCCTCCCCACCTCTGTAGCCACCTCCAGTCCCCGCACCCCTCCCCACCTCTGTAGCCACCTCCAGTCCCCGCACCCCTCCCCACCTCTGTAGCCACCTCCAGTCCCCGCACCCCTCCCCACCTCTGTAGCCACCTCCAGTCCCTGCACCCCTCCCCACCTCTGTAGCCACCTCCAGTCCCTGCACCCCTCCCCACCTCTGTAGCCACCTCCAGTCCCTGCACCCCTCCCCACCTCTATCATCTTCTCCAGCCCCTACACCCCCCCTCCCATGGCTGTCGCCTTCTGCAGTCCCTACACCCCTCCTTACCTGTGTCACCTTAGCTCCCTATACACCTCTCTATCCCTGTCACCTCCTTTAGCCCCAGCACAGACAACAGTTTTTTCTTCCCCCTTAAAGGATATTGATGAATCAGGTGAACCAGCTGTTTATGAAGACAGGCAAACATTTTCACTGCCACCCTCCCCAAGACTAACTTGCACTTCTATATTTTACCCAATTGAATTTGATCCTTCACCATTTGCCAGGGCAAGGTTTGAACCTGCGTTGCCTCAGAGAGTTAACCTGGGTTTCTAGACTACTAGCTCAGTCACATTACCAAACCCACCACATCGCTGTGCCATCAACACATCAAGTGGCAATTGGTAAGTCAAGTAAGAGAAACATTGGCAGCATTCTAAACATAACCTTTTGGAATATTACCAGCCCTGATAAAAAGTAATGGAACTGAGGGGGTAACTCTGTTTCTCTCTCTGCAGGCCCAGTTGAGTGCATTCCACAATTTCTGCCTTCGTTAGAGGTTTCTGGTGTCCCCAGTAATGTGATTACAGGTAAATCGATTGACAGAGAGATTGTTCGGGCAAAGTAGGGACAATAAATCATGAGAGGTTATGATGTAATGTTGGGGGTGTGCTGTACTGTCAGAGCTGCCGTCTTTCTGAGCAAATTCGGGAAATGCTTTTTTTAAAAAATATTCACTCGTGGGATGTAGCCGTGGCTGGCTGACTAGCATTTTATTGCTGGTCCCTAGTTGCCTCCTTGAGAAAGCGGTGATGAGCTGCAACCTTGAACCACTGCAGCTCACATTCAGGTCGGCCTACAGTGTCCACTGTGGGGGGGTTCCTGAATTTTCATCCAGCGGCAGTGAAGGAATGGCGATATATTTCAGAACGGTGAGTGGCTTGGAGGGGAACTTTCAGGTTATGCCCTTGTGCTTCTAGATGGAAGTGCTAGTGTGTTTGGAAGGTACTGCCTGAGGATCATTGGTGAATTTCCGCAGTGCATCTTATTAGCTACTGAGCATCTGTGATGGAGGGAATGGAGCCTGTGGAAGTAATGCCGGTCAAGTGGGCTGCTTTATCCTGGATGGTGTCAAGCTTCTTGAGTGTTATTGGGGCTGCACTTAAACCAGGCAAGTGGGGAGTATTCCGTCACACTCCTGGCTCATGCCTTGAACAGACCATGTAGACTGGGGAGTCCGGAGGTGAGTTACTCACTGCAGTATTCCTAACCTTCTGACCTATTCTGGTAGCCACTGTGTTTTTGTGACAAGCCCAGTGAGCTTCTGGCCAGTGATAATCCCCAGATGTTGATGGGAGGGGGGGATAGTCATTGATGATAACACCATTGAATATCAAGAGGTGGTGGTTAGATTGTCCCTTATTGGTAATGGTCATAGTCTGGCATTTGTGTGGTGTGAATGTTACTTGCTGCTTGTCACCCTGACCCTGCATATTATCCAGATCTTTTGGCATTTGAACGTGGACTGCTTCAGTGTCTGAGGAGCTGTGATTGGCGCTGAGCACTGTGTAATTATCAGCAAATGTCCCTCTTTTTATCCCTCTATCATTTCATGGAATGTAATGTGCCTGAAGAGTTCTTTATAGGAGCCAAAAAGAAACGAAGAAACCAATTCTCAGAGGCAGGCTTTTGGCAGACATATAAGTGTCAAGTGCAGAATAATCTGTTATTGAAATAACAAGGTATAGAGATGGATGAACACAGCAAGCCAAACAGCATCAGAGAAGCAGGAAAGCTATTTTTCTGAAAGAAGGGTCTAGGCCCGAGATATCAACTTTCCTGCTCCTCCGATGCTGCTGGGCCTGCTGTGTTCATCCAGCTCTACATCTTGTTATCTCAGATTCTCCAGCATCGGCAGTTCCTACTGTCTCTGAAGCTTTTATTGAACTTTGGTGACATTATCCTGCTGACAGGGGGCAGCAAAACTCCACAGATCACAAAACCCTTCCTTGCATTTAATCAAGGCTGGTTTGCAGCTAGTCCGGCTGTTTTCCTTAAATTATTTCTGGGGGTGTGTCTGTGTCTGGGCCGGTGCGTGTGTGCGGAAGGGCAGTGTGGGGGCCATGCCTGGGCTCAGTTCAAACTCTCTGATCAAAGGATGGGGCCTCTGATAATGCAGCGCTCCCTGAGCACTGACCCTGCAACAGTGCCTACTCCCTCAACAGTGAATTGGATTGAAAACAAAAAAGTGCTGGAGATCACAGTGGCTCATCAGAGAGTATCTAGATTTGAAACATTAGCTTGCTTTCTCTCCATGGATGCTGCCTGACCCACTATGGTCCCCAGCAGTTTTGTTTTCCGGCCAGATTCCAGCATCTGCAGTAATTTGCTCCTGAACTGTATTGGATTAATTTGTCAACGGATTTCAATAGGTGACGGGAGATAGAAACTTAGAGTGTGTAATTTTGCTGCCTCGAGTTGAACTTTCAACCCCGTGGCTCAATGGTTAGCACTGTTGCTGCACAGCGTCAGGGACCTGGGTTCAATTCCACCTTCGGGTGACTGTCTGTGTGGAGTTTGCACGTTCTCCCCGTGTCTGCGTGGGTTTCCTCCAGGTGCTCTGGGTTCCTCCCACAGTCCGAAGATGTGCAAGTTTAGGTGGATTGGCCATGCTAAATTGCCAGTAGTGTTCAGGGATGTGCAGTTCAGGTGGGTTATAGGGGGATGGGTCTGGGTGGGATGCTTCAAGGGTCGGTGTGGACTTGTTGGGCTGAAGGGCCCATTTCCACATTGTGGGGATTCTATGATTAATGATATGACCTTCTCCCTGAACAGTTAATTCACTGACCCTTCCCCCAAATCCCCTTCTTCTGACAGTGGCTGAGGAGGGGGAGAAGCCTTGTGGGATGCACAGAGTCAATGCGGAAGCAGTGTGTCAGGGATAATGCTCCACATTTGTCCTCTCAAACCTGTGTGAATAATCCAGTTCACTTACAGCATTCCTGTCTGTAGGAGCTGCCTCCTTGCCCACTTCTCAACTGTGACCACACTTCAGAACCGGGAGCTGGTGGAAGTGTCAGGCAAAGGCAAACTGTTCCTTCCTGGCATCCGCTGCAAAACATTTGGTTGAGTGGAAAATGCTTAGAAGCTATGAGGGCAGTGGGCGCAGGGGAACAAATGCACTGTTCTGCCTCGGAGCAATTCCGGCCAATCCTTTGCAGTGTCTGGGTCAAACTCCTGAAACTCCCTCCCCTGATGGTGCCTAGGGTGTTCTTGCTTCGCATGGACTGTAGCTACTCGAGTGGGCAGTTAGGGATGTGAATTAAATGCAAGCCCAGTCAATGACACTCTTATCTCGCGGAATCAGAGTAACACACCCTTTGCTCTGATTCTTGCATGCTGATCAGATATCCTAAATTAATCAAGTCCCATTTACCAGCATTTGGTCCACATCCCTCTAAACCCTCCCTATTCATATACCCATCCAGACATAGTAGGAACTGCAGATGGTCGCGAATCTGAGATAACAAGGTGTACAGCTGGATGAATACAGCAGGCCAAGCAACATCAGAGGAGCAGGAAGGCTGACGTTTCAGGCCTAGGCCCTTCTTCATAAATGGGGGAGGGGAAGGGGGTTCTGAAATAAATAGGGAGGGAAGGGGAGGCGGATAGAAGATGGGTAGAGGAGAAGAATAGGTGGAGAGGAGACAGACAAGTTAAAGGGGCGGATGGAGCCAATAAAGGTGAGTGTTGGTGGGGAGGTACGGAGGAAATAGGTCAGTCCAGGGAGGATGGGCAGGTCAAGGGGGTGGGATGAGGTTAGTAGATAGGAGGTGGGAGTGGGGTTTGAGGTGGTGCAAGGGGATAGGTGGGTTGAAGGACAGGTTAGGGAGGTGGGGACCAGCTGGGCTGCCTTTGGAATGTGGTAGGGGGAGGAGAGATGTTGATAGTTGTGAAGTCCACACTGATACCATTGGGCTGCATGGTTCCCAGGCGGAATATGAGTTGCTGTTCCTGCAACCTTCGGGTGGCATCGTTGTGGCACTGCAGGAGGCCCAGGATGGACATGCCAGCAGTGGAATGGGAGGGGGAGTTGAAATGTTTTGCAGTTGGGAGGTGTGGTTGTTTAATGCGAACCAAGTGTAGGTGTTCTGCAAAGCGGTCCCCAAACCTCTGCTCGGTTTACCCGATATAGAGGAGGCCACAGTGAGAACAGTGGATGCAGTAAACTGCTTTGGCAGATGTACTGATGAACCTCTGCTCGATGTGGAAAGTCTTTTTGGGGCCTGGGATGGCGGTGAGGGGAGGTGGTGTAGGGGCAGCTGTAGCATTTCCTGTGGTTGTAGGGAAAAGTGCCAGGTGAGGTGGGGCTGGAGGGGAGTTTGGAGTGGACAAGGGAGTCCCAGAGAGAGTGGTCCCTCCAGAAAACAGATAAGTGTGGGGAGGGAAAAATGTCTTTGGTGGTGGGGTCGGATTGCAGAATGCGGAAGTGTCGGAGGATGATGCATTAGACCCGGAGGTTGGTGCAGTGGTACGTGAAGACAAGGAGGATTCTGTTTTGGTTGTTAATGCAGGGAGGGGGTGTGAGGGATGAGTTGCGGGAAATGCGGGAGACGTGGTCAAGGGCATTCTTGACCACTGAGGGGGGAAGGTTGTGGTCCATGAAAAACGAGGACATCTGAGATGTACGGGAAAGCCTTATCCTGGGAGCAGATGAGGCGGAGGCGAAGGAATTGGGAATAGGGGATGGCATTTTTGCAGGAAGGTGGGTGGAAGGATGTGTATTCTAGGTAGCTGTGGGAGCCGGTGGGTTTGAAACGGATATTGGCTTTTAGGTTGTTGCTGGAGACGGAGACAGAGGGGCCCAGGAAGGAGAGGGAGGTATTAGAGATGGTCTATGTGAACTTAAGGTTGGGGTGGAAGGTGTTGGTGAAGTGGATGAACTGGTCGAGCTCTTGTGGGAGCACAAGACGAGCCTATACAGTCATCAATGTAACGGTGGAAGACATAGGGTTTAGGGCCAGTGTAGGTACGGAAAAGGGATTGTTCCACATAATCTGCAAAGAGGCAGGCATAGCTTGGGCCCATGCGGGTACCCGTGGCACCCCATTTGTCTGTAGGAAGTGGGAGATGTTGGAAGAGAAGTTGTTGAGGGTGAGGACGAGTTTGGTTCAGTGGATGAGGGCATCTGTGAAGGGGGACTGGTTGAGCCTGCAGGACAGGAAGAAGCGGGAATGCAGGTGTATAGGGACTGGATGTGCATGGTAATTTGAGGTGTTGGAGACCGCGGAATTGGAAGCTCTGGAGGAGGTGGAGGGCATGGGTGGTGTCACAGATGTAGGTAGGGAGTTCCTGGACCATGGGGAGAAAATAGAGTCCCGGTAGGTGGAGATAAGTTTGGTAGGGCGGGAGTAGGCAGAGGAAACGGGTCGACCAGAGCAATCAGGTTTGTGGATTTTGGGAAGGAGATAGAAGGGGGCGGTGTGCGGTTGGGGAACGATATGGTTGGAGGCTGTAGATGGGAGGTCACCTGAAGTGATGAGGTTGTGAATGGTTTGTAAGATGATGTTTGGTGGTCGGGGGTGGGTTATGATCAAGTGGGCGGTAGGAGGAGGTGTCGGAGAGTTGGTGTCTGGCCTCGGCGATGTAGAGGTCAGTGTGCCATACTACAACTGCGCCTCCCTTGTCCACGAGTTTTGTGGTGAGGTTGGGGTTGGAGCGGAGGGCGCACGTTCAGCAGGGGAGAGGTTGGAATGGGTGAGGCGATTGATGTAACAACGGCAATCGGAGATGAAGATGTTGAGGGAGGGTGGGAGGCCTTGGAGTGGTGTCCAGCAGGAGAGGGTGTGTTGGAGGCGGGAGAAGGGGTCAGTAGAGGGGGGGGCAGGGGAGGGGGTGGTTAGGCTCACGGTTGAAGAAGTAAGCGTGGAGGCAGAGGCAGCGGAAAAACTGCTCAATGTCCAAACGTGACCGGTGTGCGGGTGGAGGGGGACAAAGGTGAGCCCTTTATTGAGGACTGACTCATGTACCCATCCAGATGCCTTTTAAATTTTGTAACTGTACCAGGCTCCACCACTTCCTCTGGCAGCTCGTTCCATACATGCACCACCCTCTGTGTGAAAATATTGCCATTGGATCCCTTTTAAACCTTTTCCCTTAAACCAATGCCCTGTAGTTTTGAACTCCCTTACCCTGGGGGAAAGACCATGACTTTTCAGGCTCTCCGTGTCCTTCATGACTTAATAAACTTCTGAAGAACGAAAGAGGGCAGGAGGAGTTTCCCAAAATGATCTGTGCCCTTTGCAGTGCCAGACATAGACTGCAACAGATGTGTCTCTTAAATGAGACAGGGAGGATTTAGTCATTGCAAACGTTTCTTCCTCTCTGCCTTTGTGACATTATTTGTCACTGTGACGTGGGAGTGTGAGTCATCAACAAGGAACTTAGTCAGTTATGCTCTCCTTTCATTCCCATTCATAGGCCTCGACTGGCTGACCCCATCCCCAGACCCTTCCCTGTTGTGACCCGCACGTTTCAAAAGGGAATGTGGTGTCATGTTTTGGTAAACAAACCAGGGGAGGACCTACACTGCTATTGGTCAGGAGTGTTGTCTAACAGAGAAACCTAGGGGTGCAGGTACATAGTTCCTTGAAATTGGCATCACTGTTAGACAGAGTGGTGAAGAAAGCGTTTCATAGATCAGAGCATTGAGTACAGGAGTTGGGCGGTCATATTAAAGTTGTACAAGACATTGGTAAGGCCACATTTGGAGTGCTGTGTACAATTTTGGTTGCCCTTCTATAGAAAGGATGTTATTAAACTGGAAAGGGTTCAAAAACGATTTACAAGGATGTTACCAAGGCTGGCAGGTTAGATTCATAAAGAGGAGAGAGGCTGGGACTTTTTCACCTGGAGCATAGGAGACTGAGCACTGACTTTATTGAGGTTTATTAAATTATGAGGAACGTAGATAACGTGAATAGCCAGGGTCTTATCTCCAGGGTAGGGCAGTCCAAAGCTAGAGGGCTTAGATTAAAGATGAAAGAGGAAAGATTTAAAAGGGACAGATTTTTCACACAAAGGGCAGCGTGTATGGAAAGAGCTGCCAGAGGAAATGGTAGCAATAGTTACAATTACAATACTTAAAAGACAGATACATGGGTAGGAAAGGTTTGGAAAGATATGGGCCAAATGCAGGCAAATGGGACTAGTTTCTTCTATTGACTTTGTCAACACAACAAAGAGACGGAATCTTGGAAAGGGATTGAATGCTTAGTGGCATGATGTAAATACAACAATTTCTCTATCAACATTAGCAGAATGAAGGTCATTGACTTCAGGGAGCAGAGCCGAGGGCATGCCCCTGTCTGCATCAATGGTGCTGAAGTGGAGATGGAGACTGTCAAGTTTCTGGGAACAGTAATCACCAACAATCTGTCCTGGTCCACCCACATCAGCACGATGGTCAAGAAAGCACAAAACAATGTCTCTACTTCCTCAGAATGGTAAGGAAATTCAGCATGTGCACGGAGACACTTAGGATGCTTTCTATGGTGCATCTATATCTGGAAATATCACAACATGGTGTGGCAACTGCTCTTCTCAAGATAGCGGAGGGCCTTTGGGGACTCTCACACCCTCCCTTCCCCTTCCCCAACACCCTCCCTTCACATCCCTTCTCTCACACCACCTTCACTCATCCCCTGTCTTTGTGTTGTAGATAAGGGAGAAAACAGTGGATGTAGTGCACTTAGAGTTCCAGATGGTATGTGATAAGGAGCCACGCCAAAGGTTATTGTGTGAAAAATAAGCTTACGGTGTAGGGGGTAACAGACTGACACGGATACCAGGTTGGCTGTCTAACAGGAAGCAGAGAGTAGCAATAACTGGGATATCAACTCTTTACATTTCATAGAAGGATTTGGATGAAGGGGTTAGAGTTAGGGTTGTAAAGTACAGTCAGCTAATTTACTGTCAATACCGAGAGAGCCTGGAAAGTGAGTCATGGAAAGGACATTAGGAGGCTACAAAGGGATAGGGATAGACAAGGTGAGGAGAGCAAAGATCCAACATATGGTGTACAAAGTGGGACAGTGCAAAATTGCCCATTTTGGCAGAAAAATGAGAGAGAGAGTGACACGTTATCTAAATTGGGGGAGGTGACAGAGTTCAGAGATGCAGAGGGATCCGAGTGTCCTGGTGCATGGGTCACAGAAGGTTAGTGTGCAGGCACAGCAAGTAAACAGGAAAGATGGCTGTTATTTATTACAAAGTAAACTAATTTTAAAAAATGAGAATGCATTTTAGTGATGTAAGGCACTGGTGTGATCACGTCTGGAGTACTGTGTACGGTGTTGGTCACCTTGTCTATGAAAGGGTATGACTGGACAGATAAGGCAGATCAGAGAATGTTTACCCAAACTAATCTCTGGAATGGGATTGGTTGTCTTTTAAGAAAGTTGGGCAGACTGGGCTTGGAAGTTAGAAGGGTCAGAGGAGACTTGATTGAAATACATAAAGTCCTCAGGGCTTTTGACAAGGATGGGTGGAGGTGGAAAATGTGTAGACAATGTTTCCCTCTGTGGAAGAATCTAGAACAAGGGGTTGCCACTGCTTAAAAATGAGGGGATTCATTTAGAGCCATAAAAACGTACAGCATGGAAACAGGCCCTTCAGTCCAACTCGTCTGTGCTGACCAGATAACCTAAATTAATCTAGTACCATTTACATAGAGCATTACAGAACAGTACAGGCCCTTCGGCCCTCGATGTTGTGCCGACCTGTCATACCATCTAACCTACACTATTCCATGTATGTCCATATGCTTATCCAATGACAACTTAAATGTACCGAAAGTTGGTGATTCTACTACTGTTGCAGGCAAAGCGTTCCATTCCCTTACTACTCTCTGAGTAAAGAAACTACCTCTGACATCTGTCCTATATCTTTCACCCCTCAATTTAAAGCTATGCCCCCTCGTGCTCGCTGTCACCATCCTAGGAAAAAGGCTCTCCCTATCCACCCTATCTAATCCTCTGATTATTTTATATGTTTCAATTAAGTCACCTCTCAACCTTCTTCTCTCTAATGAAAACAGCCTCAAGTCCCTCAGCCTTTCCTCGTAAGACCTTCCCTCCATACCAGGCAACATCCTAGTAAATCTCCTCTGCACCCTTTCCAAAGCTTCCACATCCTTCTTATAATGCGGTGACCAGAACTGTACGCAATACTCCAAGTGCGGCCGCACCAGAGTTTTGTATAGCTTCACCATAACCTCTTGGTTCCGGAACTCGATCCCTCTATTAATAAAAGCTAAAACACTGTATGCCTTCTTAACAGCCCTGTCAACCTGGGTGGCAACTTTCAAGGATCTATGTACATGGACACCGAGATCTCTCTGCTCATCTACACTACTGAGAATCTTACCATTAGCCCAGTACTTTGCCTTCTGGTTACTCCTACCAAAGTGCATCACCTCACACTTGTCTGCATGAAACTCCATTTACCAGCTCTCAGCCCAGCTCTGCAGCTTATCTATGTCTCCCTGCAACGTACAGCATCCTTCGTCACTATCCACAACTGCACTGACCTTAGTGTCGTCTGCAAATGTACTAACCCATCCTTCTACGCCCTCATCCAGGTCATTTATAAAAATGACAAACAGCAGTGGACCCAACACTGACCCTTGCGGTACACCGTTAGTAACTGGTCTCCAGGATGAATATTTCCCATCAACTACCACCCTCTGTCTTCTTTCAGCAAGCCAATTTCTGATCCAAACTGCTATATCTCCCACAATTCCATTCCTCCGCATTTTGTACAATAGCCTATTGTGGGGAACCTTATCGAACGCCTTGCTGAAATCCATATACACCACATCAACCAGTTTACTCTCATCTACCTGTTTGGTCACCTTCTCAAAGAACTCAATAAGGTTTGTGAGGCACGACCTTCCCTTCACAAAACCGTGCTGACTATTCCTAATCAATTTATTCTTTTCTAGATGATTATAAATCCTATCCCTTATAACCTTTCCCAACACTTTACCAACAACTGAGGTAAGGCTCACTGGTCTGTAAATTACCAGGGTTGTCTCTACTCCCCTTCTTGAACAGGGGAACCACATGCGCTATCCTCCAGTCATCTAGCACTATTCCTGTAGACAATGATGATTTAAAGATCAATGCCAAAGGCTCCGCAATCTCCTCCCTGGCTTCCCAGAGGATCCGAGGATAAATCCCATCCGGCCCAGGGGACTTATCTATCTTCACCTTCTGAAGGATTTCTAACACCTCTTCCGTGTGAACCTCAATCCCACCTAGTCTAGTAGCCTGTATCTCAGTATTCTCCTCGACAACATTGTCGTTTTCTAGAGTGAATGCTGTTGAAAAATATTCATTTAGCGCTTCCCCTATCTCATCTGACTCCACACACAACTTCGCACTACTATCCTTGTTTGGCCCTAATCTTACTTTCGTCATTCTTTTATTCCTTAAATACCTATAGAAAGCCTTAGGGTTTACCCTGATCCTATCCGCCAACAACTTCTCATGTCTCCTCCTGGCTCTTCTGAGCTCTCTCCTTAGGTCTTTCCTGGCTACCTTGTAGCCCTCAAGTGCCCTAACTGAGCCTTCACATCTCATCCTAACATAAGCCGCCTTCTTCCTCTTGAAGAGAGATTCCACCTCCTTCGTAAACCACGGCTCCCGCACCCTACAGCTTCCTCCCTGCCTGACAGGTACATATTTATCTAGGACACACAGGAGCTTTTCCTTGAATAAGCTCCACATTTCTAATGTGCCCATCCCTGCAGTTTCCTTCCCCAATCTATGCTCCCTAAATCTTGCCTCATCTCATCGTAATTGCCTTTCCCCCAGCTATAACTCTTGCCCAGTGGTAAACACCTATCCCTTTCCATCACTAAAGTAAACATAACAGAATTGTGATCGCTATCACCAAAGTGCTCACCTACTTCCAAATCTAACACCTGGCCGGGCTCATTACCCAGTACCAAATCTAATGTGGCTTCGCCCCTTGTTGGCCTATCTACATACTGTGTCAGGAAGCCCTCCTGCACACTCTGGACAAAAACTGACCCATCTATAGTACTCGAACTATAGTGTTCCCAGTCAATATTTGGAAAGTTGAAGTCCCCCGTGACAACTACCCTGTCTCTCTCACTCCTATTGAGAATCATCTTTGCTATCCTTTCCTCTACATCTCTGGAACTATTCGGAGGCCTATAGAAAACTCCCAACAGGGTGACCTCTCCTGTTTCTAACCTCAGCCCATACTACCTCAGTTGACGAGTCCCCAAACATCCTTTCTGCAACTGTAATACTGTCCTTGACCAACAATGCCGCACCTCCGTCCCTTTTACCATCTTCTCTGTTCTTACTGAAACATCTAAATCCCAGAACCTGCAACAACCATTCCTGTCCCTGCTCTATCCATGTCTCCGAAATGGCAAGTTCACCCACCTTATTCCGGACGCTCCTGGCGTTGAAGTAGACACGCTTCAATCCAACTTCTTGGTTGCCGGTGCCATCTTGCTTCCCTGAAACTTGATTTCGGCCCTCCCTACGCTCAACCTTTTCTATAGTCGAACTACAATTTTGATTCCCATCCTCCTGCTGAATCAGTTTAAACCCACCCGAACAGCCTTAGCAAATTTTCCCCCCAGGATATCGGTACCCCTCTGGTTCAGGTGAAGACCATCTTGCTTGTAGAGGTCCCACCTACACCAGAAAGAGCCCCAATTATCCAAGAATCCAAAACCCTCCCTCCTGCACCATCCCTGTAGCTACGTGTTCAACTCCTCTCTCTCCCTATTCCTCGCCTCACTGGCACGTGGCACGGGCAACAAACCAGAGACAACAACTCTGTTCGTCCTAGCTCTCAGTTTCCATCCTAGCTCCCTGAATTTCTGCCTTAAATCCCCGTCTCTCTTCCTACCTATGTCGTTGGTGCCAATGTGGACCACGACTTGGGGCTGCTCCCCCTCCCCCTTAAGGATCCCAAAAACACGATCTGAGACATCACGCACTGTGGCACCTGGGAGGCAACACACCAACCGTGAGTCTCTCTCGTCCCCACAGAGCCTCCTGTCTGTTCCCCTAACTATGGAGTCCCCAATGACTAATGCTCTGCTCCTCTTCCCATCCCCCCCAACAGTATCCAAAACAGTATACTTATTGTTGAGGGGAATGGCCACAGGGGATCCCTGCACTGCCTGCCAGTTCCCTTTCCGTCCCCTGATCATAACCCATCTGCCTTTCTCCTGTACTTGAGGAGTGACTACCTCCCTGTAACTCCTCTCAATAACCCCCTCTGCCTCCCGAATGATCCGAAGTTCATCCAGCTCCAGCTCCAGTTCCCTAACGCGGTTTTCAAGGAGCTGGAGTTGGGTGCACTTCCTGCAGATGTAGTCAGCAGGGACACTAGTGGTGACCCTTACCTCCCACATTCTGCAGGAGGAACATTCAACTGCCAGCGTTTGACCCATATCCCTCCAAACCATTCCTACTCACGCCCCCGTCCAGATGTCTTTTAAATGTTGTAATTGTACCAGCCTCCTCCACTTCCTCTGGCAGTTCATTCCATATATGCACCACCCTCTGCATGGAAAATTTGCCACTTAGGTCCCTTTTAAATTTTAAAGTAGAGAATGGAGAGAATTTTTTTTTAATATGTCATGAGTCTTTGGAACACACTTCCTGAAAAGGGACAGAGCCAGAGTCTTTGAGCATTCTCAAGGCAGAGGGCAGTAGATTCATGATAGGCAAGGTGGGTTGAAAGGTTTATGAGGCTAGGCAGGAATGTAGAGTAATCAAATTAGCCAAGATCTTATAGAACAGAAGAGCAGGCATAAGGGGCTGAGTGGCCTTCACCTGTTCATAATTCATATGTTCATTACATAGATGCAGAAACAATCTCTACAATGTGTAGTGATTATAGTGAGGTCAGCCACCTGGATCTCATAGCATATGAGCTCCCTATTTGGGGCTGTTAATCTGGTCCAATTAGGCAGCCCTGTCTGACAGATAGAAACAGGAGTGTCAAAGATTTTGTTCACTCTAAGACTGGCTCTGATGGATCTGGATCAGTGTCAGGGACTTTCCACGTGTAAATAATGGGTGATTTGGTGATGGGATACCAGCCTGTGTGGAGTCATTTCACACTGCCCGCATCGAATGCTCCCAGAACAGGGACAGTATGGGGTTGGCTAAACTGTAAAGCTTCCTTTGTTCTTTTAACTAGAAAGCAAACTGGAAGTAAAAGTTATCTGTACTCATAAACTGAACATAAAGCTTCCTCAACGCTGACCCCATCAACATTCCCAGGACAGGTGCAGCTTGGGGTTAAATGAGTAAAACTTCTCAACTTTTCTTTTAAATTAGAGGGTAAAACTGTCTCTCTACATTGTCCCCATCAAGCTCTCCCCAGACAGGGACAGCGTGGGTTTAGAGAGGAAATCCTCCTCTGTCAAAGACACCTTTACTCCAGAGTAGCGCTCAATCACCAGTTGCCAGTCAGACACTGTTGATCAATTCGATAGCATCAAAAATTGAAAAAGGTGGACGGAGTTGAGCAGGAGATTTCCCTAATGTTTGGGGCCCAGTATTGACACTTGACAACTGGTTCATTCATTGCCTTGGCTGCTTGTGGGATCTTGCTGTGCACTCTGGCTGCTGTGCTCCCTGTTTCGTAGCAGGGATTGAGGGCTGAAATGGCTCAACTCTGACAGTGCTCACCACAGATTCCACCATTCCATTGATCAGCCTCCAGCAGTTACTTCAATCTAACATACTGTACATGAAGTGCAAAATAGGAGGCAAAACTGGCCATTCAACCCCTCGAACCTGCTGTACCATTCAGTAATATGGTGGCTGCTCTGTTTGTAACCTGCCTTCCCTCAGTAATCATTGATTTCCCTATCAATCATAGGTCTCTCTCTCTCTGCCTCCTACTTTAAATGGAATAATCAGCTGGCCTAGTCTCCTGATATCTCTCTGGGCCAGGGAGTTCCACAAACGCCCTGCTCTTGGGAGAAAAAGAACGCCCTCTCATGTCTGATTTAAATGGAAGACCCTTCTTTTTTCCTCAGAGTCCCCCTGTTCCCAAAGTGTGTGCTCCCTGGAATTTGCTTACTAATCGCAGGCTCGTAAATCATACAACGGCAGAGTCAGGCTCAAAGGGAGGAGATTGGGGGCGTAGGAAAGGGGTTGGGACTGAGGACGGAGGTGGTGGTGGGGGGGGGTACATCCGTCTTCGCAACACAATGACTTAACAAACCTCCCGAACAATATCTCCATTGTACCATTCATTGCACAATTGGCAGTGATATCCATCTGTGTGACAAAGGTGCTTTTCTGTGTGGTTCTTCAAGATCACTGGACAGTGGAACGGAGGCCCCAGGGACCTTGGATTACCAAAGGATTGAGTTGTACCTGCACCGCGATGTTAACAGTTTCAGCGCTGGGGCAGGGATGCTGTGGCACGTGGGAGGCTGGTGGTAGCAGGGGGCGAATGAGCCAACCACCTCCCTGGTGAACTTTGGACTCCTTGATGATGTGAAACAATAAACGTTGTTCCCATCAAACACTCCCAGGACAGGGATAGCACAGGGTTAGATACAGGGTAAACTCTCTCTACACTGTCCCTCATCAAACACTCCCAGGAAGGAGCTTAGGTACAGAGTAAAGCTCTCTCGACACTGTTCCCACACCAAACACTCCCGGAACAGGGTTAGAGACAGAGTTAAGCATTCTCTACTCATTTAAACTGCAATTAAAGCTCCCTCGACACTGTCCTCATTGAACACTGCCAAGACGTTGGAGAGGTTGGGGATTACAGGCCGAGTATAGCTTTTTCTACACTGCCTAAGTGAACATCAGGGAGGTGAGCACACCCCAAAATTCTCCAGATTTTGCCCTCTACCCACACCATGTCTCGAGTAATGAATGTGTGAGTTATTCAGCCACATTCCTTCAGTCAGGGGAGGCTGCTGATGTGGGTCAGTACTCCGGTAATGATGGAAATGTTCCTGCCTGGGGGCCAGAGAGGACGTCCACTGTCCCATTTCTCTGCTGAATGCTGCTTGCAAATTGCACCGACTGAAATCATCTGTCTGGAATGTCTGGGAGGCTGCTGCCTCCCCTTCGTTACTGTTTACCCCCTCAGTGCATGTAGATAATGGGAGCTTTCCAGCCTTGGTAAGGTGACTGGGAACTCCCCCTTGACCCAACACTCATCCAGTATGCGCCAATTTGAGTTTTACAATACACCCTTTGGGCTTGACAGGCCTTGTTTGTGGCAAGGAGGCAGGGTGATTCCTACTCCTCTGTATGTGAGTAGTGTCTGACATCACCCCTGAACGCCCCAACTCAGAACTTGGGGTGTCTCATCCATCACCAGCCCCTTCCCATCCAACACCAGTTCTCCTCATCAAAGGAGCTGGAGACAGAGGGGAGACAGTGGCCTGGCGGTTATTACTGTGTGACTGTTAATCAAGGGCCCCAGGTTGTGTTCTCAGGACTGGGTTCAAATCCTGCTATGGTGGAATTTTAATTCAATAAAAATCAAGAATTAAGTGTCAAACAATCATAATTAATTCTTGGGAAGAAATCCATCTGGTTTGTTAATGTAATTTAGGAAAGGAAACCTGCTGGTCGATCCCTCGATCAGATCACAGCCCTCAGTCTCCGACATTGGAGTGTTGGGGGCAGTATGCAAGCCCACTCTGCAACCCATCCTCAGATTTTAATCTAGTGCCTTTGGGCATCTCCCAATCTCCAAGTACAGTGAATGCTCATACAGGTATATGGTATGGATCGAATTGAGCTATTCCAGAGTTTCAACAAGGCAGCAAACTAAGCACTTTGGTGTAGACGTGCTCATGCAGACTAAGTTAGATTGAGGTTGATGATATCAGGGATTCAATGGTGCTTGCCTGGTAGTAACATCTCAAAATGTAAAATACCTTCACCAGTGTACACGTGTATCCCTGAGAGAGAGTGGGGACTGAGAGACACACGTCAATGTACAGATATCCTCTGACTGACAGTGGGGACTGAAAGTCACCAGTCAGTATAAGAAAGTGATAGAGAGATATCAGTCAGTGTACAAATATCTCCCAGAGGGAGAGAAGACCAGTCAGCATACAGATGTTCTGTTGGACGGTTAGTAGTGAGGGAACACTGTGCCCTCAGATGAACAGTACTTATGGAGCATTGCGCTGTCGGACTGTCAGTGCTGAGGGAGCGCTGCACTGACGGATGTGCCACCTTTCGATTGAGATACTGAGTGTAACTCGGTTGGTGCTTTTAGCTGGATGTATCAGCTTCAAGTGCCAGTACTGGCATGACAATCTCCACTGTTTCCTGGATCAAAAATCATCTAACTCTCTCTTTCTGGGAGATTTCTGACGCTGGCTGCTGTGTTACTGATCTCAAACAGTATTTTTCAGAAGTGTGCGATTCGGTGTTTGCAAAGCAGCACTGTGGCTCAGTGTTTTGCACAGTTGCCTCACAGCACCAGGTTCCCATATTCAATTTCACCTTCGGGTGACTGTCGGTGTAGAGTTTGCAGGTTCTTCCCCTGTCTGTGTGGGTTTCCTCTGGGTGCTCTCGTTTCCTCTCATTGTCTAAAATGCCTACAAAAACCTAACATTGGTAGTGGGGAAAATTCTCAAAGCTATTATCAAGGACTTTACAGCGGAGCATTTAGAAAGCAGTGGCAGGATCAGACAGAGCATGGATTTGTGAAGGAGAAATCATGCTTGACAAATCTGTTAGAGTTCTATGAAGACGTAGCTAGTAGAGTTGACAAGGGGGAGCAGTTGATGTTTTATATTTGGACTTCTAGAAAGTGTTTAACAAAGGCCTGCATAAGAGATTGTTGTGTAAGATTAAAACACATGGGATTGGAGCAGTGTATTGCGATGGATAGAAAATTGGCTGGTGGAGCAACAAAGAATGGGAATTAATGGGTGTTTTTCACATTGGCAGGCAGTAACTAGTGGGGTGCCACTAGTGGGATTGATACTGGGACCCCAGCTATTCTCAGTATATATGTATGATTTCAATGAGGAAACAAAATGTGACATCTCAATAAATTATAACAGCATCCACAACCTGAGCTGCAAATCTACTGAACGATATTAGTAACCTCTCAAAGTTTATGGACATACCAAATTGGGTGAAAAGGTGAACTGTGATAAGGGTGCAGAAATCCTTCAGCATGTTCAGGACATATTGGTTGAGTGGGAAAATCAATGGCAGATGCAGTATAATAAACAACTGCACCTCCCAGTCGCAAACCAGTTTAACTCCCCCTCTCATTCCTTACATGACATGTCCATCCTGGGCCTCTTGCAGTGCCACCCGAAGGTTGCAGGAACAGCAGCTCATATTCTGCTAGGGAACCCTGCAGCCCAATGGTATCAATGTGAACTTCACAAGCTTCAAAATCTCCCCTGCCCACCACCCCCCCCACCGCATCCCAAAACCAGCCCAGCTCCTCCCCGCCTCCCCAAACTGTTCTTCCTCTCACCTATCCCATCCTCCCACCTCAAGCCGCACCTCCATTTCCTACCTACTAACCTCATCCCACCCCGTTAACCTGTCCTTCCTCCCCGGATGGACCTAAACCCTCCCTACCCCCCCACCTATACTCTCCTCTCCACCTATCTTCTCTATCCACCTTCGGTCTACTTCCCCCTCTCTCCCTATTTATTTCAGAACCCTCTCCCCATCCACCTTTCTGAAGAAGGGTCTAGGCCCAAAACGTCAGCTTTTGTGCTCCTAAGACGCTGCTCGGCCTGCTGTGTTCATCCAGCTCCATACTTTGTTATCTCGGATTCTCCGACATCTGCAGTTCCCTTTATTTCAGATGCAGTATAATTTGGATAAATGTGATGTTATTCATTCTGGAAGCAAAACAAGAAGGCCGATTACTACCTGAATGGCTGTAAATTGGGAGAGGGGAGTTTGCAGCAGGACTTAGATGTCCTTGTGCACCAGTTGCTGAAGGTAAGCATGCAGGTGCAGCAGGTGGTAAAGAAGGCAAATGTATGTTGACCTTCATTGCGAGACGTTCGAGTACAGGAGCAGGGATATGTTGTTGCAGTTATACAAGTCCTTGGTGAGGTTGCACCTAGAATATTGTGTGTGCAGTTTTGGTCTCCTTTTCTGAGGAAGGATGTTCTTGCTCTCATTGGAGTGCAGTGAAGGTTTACCAAACTGATTCCAGAGATGGTGGGACTGACAAATGAGGCAAGATTGACTAATTTAGGATTGTTTTTGCTGGAGCTCGGCCGAATGAGAGGGGACTCTCGTATAGACTTAAAATTCTAACTAGACATGGTAGATGCAGAGAGGATGTTCCTGATAGTGGGTGTGCCCAGAACCAGGAGTCACAGTATGAGGATTCGGGGTAGGCAATTTGGGACAGAGATGAGGAGACATTTCTTCACCTAAAGAGTGGTGAACCTATAGAATTCATTACCACAGGAAGTAGTTGATGCTAAAGCATTGAATGTATTCAAAAGGTGGCTAGATATGGTGTGAATGGGATCAAAAGTTACAGGGAGAAAGCAGAATTAGGCTATTGAGTTGGATGAGCAGCCATGATCATCCTCCTCTTGCTCCTATCTTCTGTGTTTTTATTTGCAGGTTAGGGTGGATCAACCATGCTAAATTACCTATTGTGTCCAGAGATGTGCAGGCTAGGTGGGTAAGCCATGACAAATGCACAGCTACAGGGTTATGCGAGGGCGGGAGCAGTCTGGGTGAAATGCTGTTCAGAGGGTCAGTGTGGTCTTAATCAGCCAAATGACTTCTCTTAATCCTCTCTTTGCACCTGTTCTTCTATCCACACTCCCTCATGAAACAAACTGCGGATATTGAGGAAGAAGTCATGTTTGGAGTCCACAACATGGAAAGTTAACTGCTATGTGTCTACTAATTACTGTAAGAAGGCTTTTCATTTTGAACACACCAGGATCCCTGTAATTAGCATGTCAAACAGTTGATGTGACAGCACTTAAGGAACAGCTCCGATCGCGTTCAGAATTATATGAACAATGGGTTTAAGGTTCCAGAACAAACATGGCTCACTCATGCCACTGGAAGCTGTATTCATTCCCAGGCCTGGCTTGTTCTGTGCAGGCAAAAGCAACGTGTGCAGGCATTGCGGTTTAATTTTTGGACTTACATAAAACACAGTGAATGACAGTTCCTGGGTATATTCCCTGTGGCAAGGTCTTGCCCAATCGATGTTAACTTGCCAACCAATCAGCCACGTTCTTCTGAAGGAGTGTGACTGTTGTTACCCTTTCTGAAATTTGGCACTTGTCTTTTCGGATGGGTCAAGAGGATGCAAAACTAGATTTTTCCATCAACCTCTGTGCTACCCAGCAACTATTTATGTAGGCTTCCTCGCCCCAGGCAACCAGAGGATGAGTCATGTGGCGTCTGATGATGCAGTGAAGTCAAGACTTGCTGAGATACTGGGGACGATAGAGGGAATATGATTCTCCTCTCTTCTGACAACTTGTTTCATCTCTGCCCTGTCATTTTCTTTTTCCCTTGTGGTCTCTGCCTCCACTTGTTTGAATCGCATAATAACATGAGAATCCGTGAAGCTCCTTATTTCCTTAGCAAGTTCCTGGTGGAACAGCCCATTCTCTCTAACCGATCCAAAACAACAGATTGGATTTTTGGGATTCCAAACAACTAAAGGCAGAAAGAAGGCACTCGCGTTCCCCCAAGCACCAAACGCCACATCCACAGTGCCTCATCACTTAGTTTTGTTTGACTCTCGAAGGGTGCTCCCTGTTTAAGGCAGGAAAGCTATTAAGCACTCTGTACACTGCAAGATTCCACAAGCTGCAGTTTGATGAGCTGCCCAGCAAAGGTGCACAAGCGCTGTGCCCAGGGAGACACCATGGTTAGCCCTTCAACTAGATTTCTTGGGGTATTTTATCTGAGAGGGCAGATGCTGAGCACCCCCTTGGTAAATGTCGCACAGAAGGGAACTCTCTCTGCATCGACAGTGCAATGTTTGCTCAGCACCAACCCTCTGACAGTGCCTGCTCCCTCAGCACTGACCGTCAGACAGTGCTGGTGCTCCCTTAGCACTGACCCTTTGATAGTTCCTGCTCCCTCAACGCTGACCATCTGGCAGCGCCCGCTCCCTCAGCACTGATCCTCCGACAATGCGGCAGGTTCTCAGCACCAGCTTTGAGAGTGTCAGCTTGTGTTTTCTGCTCATGCCTCAGAATGTGGGCTTGTGACTTTGTGGTGGTAGTTGGATATGTTATCCACAAAGGTACTGCTGGCACATAAAAGAGGGTTTCATTACATGGCGATCTGGGTCAGTAGTCTAATGATAGAAGTGTTCCTGCACAGGGACATAGTGCATGTTGGTTGTCTTTTGCTATTTAATACTGGTTACTATGTACCTGTATCTGAAGTGATGAAGTATTCACTCTGGAATGTGCAAGAGGCCGTGGGATTTATTATGTGCATGTAAGACAGCAGATGAGTGCCCTGGTTTAGCAGTGAATCTTGGCATGGCGTCCTGGAATGTGTGCAGTACTTTGCAGGACTAATCCTCCAAAAGTGCGCTGCTTCCTCAGTGCTGACCTTCTGACAGGGGACCAGTCCCTCAGTAATGACCCTCGGACTGTGCGGAGCTCCCACAGCACTGAGCCTGTGACACTGTGGCCCTCTGACAGCATTGACCCTCCAACAGTGCCTGCTCCCTTAGTGCTGACCCTCCAATCGCGTGCCACTCTTAGCACTGACCCTCTGTCAGTATGGCACCCACTCAATGCTACCCTGTGACAGTATGCCACGCCCTCAGCATTGACTCGCTGGCGTCTGCTCCTTTAGCACTGACCCTCTGATAGTGCTTGCTCCCTCAACACTGACTCAGTACAGCTTTGAGAGGGTCAGCCTGCATTTTCTGATCTGACCCTGCGACAGTGTATACTCCCTCAGTGCTGACCCTTCAATAGTATGGCAAACAAAGAAACCTACAGCACAGGAACAGGCCCTTTGGCCCTCCAAGCCTGCGCCGATCAAGATCCTCTGTCTAACCTGTCATCTATTTTCTAACGGTTTGTGTCCATTTGCTCCCTGCCCATCCACGTACCTGTCCAAATAGAACATAGAACATTACAGCACAGTACAGGCCCTTCGGCCCTCGATGTTGTGCCGACCTGTCATACCGATCTCAAGCCCATCTAACCTACACTGTTCCATGTATGTCCATATGCTTATCCAATGATGGCTTAAATGTACCTAAAGTTGGCAAATCTATTACCGTCTTAAAAGATGCTGACGTGTCTGCGTCTACCACGTCTGCTGGCAACGTGTTCCAGGCACCCACCACCCTCTGTGTAAAGAACTTTGCAAGCATATCTCCCTTAAACTTTCCTCCTCTCACTTTGAACTCATGACCCCTAGTAATTGAGTCCCCCACTCTGGGAAAAAGCTTCTTGCTATCCACCCTGTCTATACCCCTCATGATTTTGTAGACCTCAATCATGTCCCCCCTCAATCTCCATCTTTCTAATGAAAATAATCCTAATCTATTCAACCTCTCTTCATAGCTAGCACCCTCCATACCAGGGAACAACCTGGTGAACCTCCTCTGTACCTTCTCCAAAGCATCCACATCCTTTTGGTATTGTGGCGACCAGAACTGTACACAGTACTCCAAATGTGGCCGAACCAAAGTCCTATACAACTGCAACATGACCTGCCAACTCTTGTATTCAATACCCCGCCCAATGAAGGAAAGCATGCCATATGCCTTCTTGACCACCCTATTGACCTGCGTTGTCACCTTCGGGGAACAATGGACCTGAACACCCAGATCTCTCTGTTCATCAATTTTCCCCAGGGCTTTTCCATTTACTGTATAGTTCGCCCTTGACTTTGATTTTCCAAAATGCATCACCTCGCATTTGCCCGGATTGAACTCCATCTGCCATTTATCTGCCCAACTCTCCAGTCTATCTATATTCTGCTGTAATTTCTGACAGCCCCCTTCACTATCAGCTACTCCACCAATCTTAGTGTCATCAGCAAACTTGCTGATCAGACCACCTACACCTTCCTCCAGATCATTTACATATATCACAAACAACAGTGGTCCCAGCACAGATCCCTGTGGAACACCACTGGTTACAGGTCTCCAATTTCAGAAACTCGCTTCTACTACTACCCTCTGTCTCCTGTTGCCCAGCCAGTTTTTTATCCATCTTGCTAGCACACCCTGGACCCCATGTGACTTCAGTTTCTCCATCAGCCTGCCATGGGGAACCTTATCAAACGCCTTACTAAAGTCCATGTATATGACATCTACAGTCTTTCCCTCATCAATCAACTTTGTCACGTCCTCAAAGAATTCTATTAAGTTGGTAAGACATGACCTTCCCTGTACAAAACCATGTTGCCTATCACTGATAAGCCCATTTTCTTCCAAATGGGAATAGATCCTATCCCTCAGTATCTTCTCCATTAGCTTCCCTACCACTGACGTCAGACTCACCGGTCGATAATTACCTGGATTATCCTTGCTGCCCTTTTTAAACAAGGGGACAACATTGGCAAGTCTCCAGTCCTGTGGGACCTCACCCGTGTCTAAGGACACTGCAAAGATATCTGTTAAGGCCCTGGCTATTTCCTCTCTCGCTTCCCTCAGTAACATGGGATAGATCCCATCCGGACCTGGGGACTTGTCCACCTTAATGTCTTTTAGGATACCTAACACTTCCTCTTTCCTTATGTCAACTTGACCTAGACTAAGCAAACATCTATCCCTAACCTCAACATCCGTCATGACCCTCTCCTTGGTGAATACCGATGCAAAGTACTCGTTAAGAATGTCACCCATTTTCTCTGACTCAGCGCATAACTTTCCTTCTTTGTCCTTAAGTGGGCCAGTCCTTTCTCTAGTTACCTTCTTGCTCTTTATATATGAATAAAAGGCTTTGGGATTTTCCTTAACCATGTTTGCCAGCAATATTTAATGTCCTCTCTTAGCTCTCTTAATCCCTTTTTTCAGATTCACGCTACATTCCAGATACCCTTGCAAAGCTTCGTCTGTCTTCAGTCGCCTAGACCTCATGTATGCTTCCTTTTTTCTCTTGGTTAGTCTCACAATTTCACCTGTCATCCATGGTTCCCTAATCTTGCCTTTTCTACTCCTCATTTTCACAGGAACATGTCTCTCCTGCACGCTAATCGACCTCTCCGTAAAAGCCTCCCACATATCAAATGTGGATTTACCTTCAAACAGTTTCTCCCAATCTACATTCCTCAGATCCTGAGGAATCTTGGTATAGTCGGCCTTCCCCCAGTTCAGTACTCTTCCTTCAGGACCACTCCTATCCTTGTCCATGAGTATTGTAAAACTTACGGAATTGTGGTCGCTATTTCCAAAGTAGTCCCCTACTGTAATATCAACCACCTGGCCGGGTTCATTCCCCAACACCAGGTCCAGTATGGCCCTTTCCCGAGTTGGACTACATACATACTGCTCTAGAAAACCCTCCTGGACACACCTTACAAATTCTGCTCCGTCTTGACCCCTAACACTGAGTGAATCCCAGTCGATGTTGGGAAAATTAAAATCTCCCATCACCACCACCCTGTTTCTCCTACACTTTTCCATTATCTGTTCACATATTTGTACCTCTATCTCACGCTCGCTGTCGGGAGGCCTGTAATACAGCCCCAGCATTGTTACTGCATCCTTCCTATTTCTGAGTTCTACCCATATTGCCTCACTGCTCGAGTCCTCCATGGGGCCCTCCTTCCGTACCGCTGTGATATCGTCTTTGACCAGTACTGCAACTCCTCCACCCCTTTTACCTCCCTCTCTATCCCGCCTGAAGCATCGATATCCTGGGACAACTAGTTGCCAGTCATGCCCTTCCCTCAACCAACTGTCGTTCTATCAGTGTTGATGTTGTGGCAGTGTGGCACTCCCTTGGTGCTGACCTTGCAATAGTGCGGCACTCTCTCAGTGCCAACTGTCTGACAGTGCCCATTCCCTCAACAGTGTATCCCCAATCATCTGCAGCTGTGAGCCGCATCCAAAACATTGGCTGAGAAGTGGTTAAGTATGTGGATGTCGTAAAAGATGGATTCCAACCATCGCTGCACACCTTAATTAACCTAAACAAATATAATGTCCTTGGACAGCAATTCATATCATCGACCCACAGCTCATCCCGAATTGCTGGGGGCTTCACAGAATAACAGAGTTGCAGCTCCCCTACTCGACAGGGACAAACAGACCATATTTAAAACATCCTCTAGGTTGCCCATACAGGCTGGGTTTGGTTTGCAGATCTCAATTCAATTCTCAAAAATGCTGCCCGCTTTCCTGGCAAGAAGTGGAATTTTCCTGGGCTTGAAGTTCAGGAACAAACTACAGTCATCCATGTCTGACACACTGCTGGGTCTGCCTGGGAGTGTTTGATGGTGGACAGTATAGATGGAGCTTTACCCTGTATCTGACCCCATGCTGTCCGTGTTCCGGGAGTGTTTAGGGGACAGTGTAGACACAGCTTTACTCTGTATCTAACCCTGTGCTTTTCCTGTATAGGGAATGTTTGATGGTGGGGGAGGTGGGGTGTAGAGTGTACAGGGCGATTTACTCTGTTTCTAACCATGTGCTGCATCTGCCCTGGAAGTGTTTGTTTGGGGACAGTGTAGATGAAGCTTTACTCTGTATCTAATCCTGTGCTGTCCCTGTATTGGGCGTGTTAGGTGGGGTACAGAGTACAGGGAGGTTTACTCTATGTCTTACCCTGCGCTGTATCTGCCCTGGGAGCATTTAATGTGGACAGGTATTCTGCACCCAAATCCATCTGCAGTTCAAACTAACTTTCTGAAGAAGGGCCCAGGCCTGAAACGTCAGCTTTCCTGCTCCTCTGATGCTGCTTGGCCTGCTGTGTTCCTCCAGCTCCACACCTTGTTGTCTCAGATTCTCCAGCATCTGCAGTTCCTACTACCTCTGACTGTTTTGTATTCCTTTGTTGTATGTACGCCGAGGGGGCAGTGTATCGCTGGAGTTTCCAACTTGACTTTAAACCCAGGGACCCTGTCTGTGTGTGCCTTCTGAGATGGAAGTAGAAGGTCCCCCTCTGCAAAGTCTCAGGATGAACTACACTTAAAAAAGAAAATCAACCTGAGTTATTTAGCGCCGAAGGAGGATCACTGGACCCGAAATGCTATTTTACTTTCTCTCTGCAGATGCTGCTAGACCTGTTGAGTTTTTCCAACAGTTTCTGGCTTTGTTCCCAATTTCCAGAATCCACAGTCCTTTTTTTGAATTTAGCTCTTTGCTGGCTTTGGAATCTTGTTGTGCGCAATACCGACTGCCATCTGTCTGGGATGGCAAGAGAAGTCCCTCATAGCACATGTCATTGGTGAGGTTTTTGTTGGTTTTTCCTTGTGGTGCAGACAATAATGCAGAGCCTCGTGCCACTCTGTCGACACCATTGTCAGAGTGAGAAGAGCGTTAAAAGCTCTCAGTTTTTGGGCTCCATTCAGCCCCTATCAGGAGAAGTTACAGATGACAGGCTTTCATTACAATCATTCAGGAGGTGAGATTCTTCTCACTGAGGCTATGAGGACATGTTTATGCAGGAAAGGTTCCTCAAAACATTTCTGTAGCTGTCACACAATGCCGTGGGGATTTGAATGTTGCAATAATCCGATCTTTTCTTGTAACCACCCTCATCAGGAATTATGATGAGTGACTGATAAGCTTTGGTCTCCAGGTCCTGAATGAGCTGTACTCCTGCAGGTACAGATATGTAGGGGCCTGCAGAAAGGCAGCATTCATAACCGCACACACACACACAATCTCGCTCGTAGACGCGCGTGCACACATTCTCACTCGTAGACGCGTGCGCACACACATAGACACACTCTCACTCGTAGAGATACACATGCACACAAACACACTCTTGTAGACACATGCACACATACACAAACTCATAGACACTCGCCCACATACACACACTCACTCATAGACGCCCACATACACACACTCACTCGTAGACACCCACACACACTCACTCACTCGTAGACACCCACACACACTCACACACTCATAGACACCCACACACACTCACTCACTCATAAACATCCACACACACTCACTCACAGACACACACACTCACTTGTAGACATCCACACACACACACACTCACTCATTGACACACATACTCGTAGACACCCACTCACCCACCCACACGCACACACACTCTCACTCACTCATAGACTCACTCACTCTCACTCGTGACACACACACACACACACACTCTCTCACGTAGACGCGCGCACACACACTCGCAGACGTGTACACACACACACTTGTAGACATGTGCGCGCGCACACACACACACACACACACACACACACACACAGGTAGACACACACTCACTCATGGACGCGCACACACACTCACTCATAGACACACACAAACATGCGCACACACACACACCCCCCCCCCTCGTAGACACACATTCACTCGTAGACACGCACGCGCGCACACACTCACTCATATACACACACACACTCTCACTCACTCAGACACCAACACACACACACACACACACACACACTCGTAGACACCAACACACACACACACACACACACACACACACACACTTGTAGACACCCACACACACACTTTCTCACACACTCTCACTCACTCGTAGACACACACTCACACTGACTTGTAGATTCACGCACACTCACTCATAGACACGCGCACACACACACATTCACTAGGTGACATGCATACTCACTCACTTGTAGACGCACACTCACTTGTAGACACAGTCACTTGTTGACACACACTCACTTGTAGACGCACACACTCGTAGATGCATGCACGCGCACGGTCACTCGTAAACGCACACGCACGCACACTCTCTCACTCACTCGTAGACACCCACACAGACACACATACTCTCAGACTCTTAGACGCACACACATACTCACACACACGCACACACTCGTAGACACCCACACAATACTGTCTCACACACACATTCACTCGTAGACACACACACTCACTCACTAGTAGACACACGCACACACACACTCCCCCGTAGACACACACACTTGTAGACGCACACACACTTGTAGACACACGCACGTGCACACACACTCGTAAACACATGCACGCGCACACAACTCACTCATAGACACCCACACACACACACAGTCACTCATAGACACACACTCTCTCACTCACTCGTAGACACCAACACACACACACTCGTAGACACACACACTCTCTCACTCACTCGTAGACACCAACACACACACACACACACACACTCACTCGTAGACACCAACACACACACACACACACACACACACACACACACTCGTAGACACACACTCTCTCACTCACTCGTAGACACCAACACACACACACACACTCGTAGACACACACACTCTCTCACTCACTCGTAGACACCAACACACACACACACACACACACACACACACTCACTCGTAGACACCAACACACACACACACACACACACACACACACACACTCGTAGACACACACTCTCTCACTCACTCGTAGACACCAACACACACACACACACTCGTAGACACACACACTCTCTCACTCACTCGTAGGCACCAACACACACACACACACACACACACACACTTGTAGACACTCACACACACTCACTCATTCGTAGACACACACTCACACTGACTTGTAGATTGCACACTCACTCATAGACACGCGCGCACACACACATTCACTAGGTGACATGCATACTCACTCACTTGTAGACACACACTCGCTTGTAGACACAGTCACTTGTTGACACACACTCACTTGTAGACGCACACACTCGTAGATGCATGCACGCGCACGGTCACTCGTAAACGCACACGCACGCACGCACACTCTCTCACTCACTCGTAGACACCCACACAGACACACATACTCTCAGACTCTTAGACGCACACACATACTCACACACTCGTAGACACACACGCACACACTCGTAGACACCCACACAATACTGTCTCTCACACACACTCACTCGTAGACACACACACTCACTCACTAGTAGACACACGCGCACACACACTCCCTCGTAGACACGCATTCACTCGTAGACACACACACTTGTAGACGCACACACACTTGTAGACACGCACGTGCACACACACTCGTAAACACATGCACGCGTGCACACACTCACTCATAGACACCCACACACACACACTCACACATAGACACACACACACTCTCTCTCTCACTCGTAGACACCAACACACACACACACACACACACACTCGTAGACACACACACACTCTCTCACTCACTCGTAGACACACACACACTCTCTCTCTCACTCGTAGACACCAACACACACACACACACACTCGTAGACACACACACACTCTCACTCACTCGTGGACACCAACACACACACACACTCGTAGACACACACACTCTCTCACTCACTCGTAGACACCAACACACACACACACTCGTAGACACACACACACTCTCTCACTCACTCGTAGACACACACACACTCTCTCTCTCACTCGTAGACACCAACACACACACACACACACACTCGTAGACACACACACACTCTCACTCACTCGTAGACACCAACACACACACACACTCGTAGACACACACACTCTCTCACTCACTCGTAGACACCAACACACACACACACTCGTAGACACACACACTCTCTCACTCACTCGTAGACACCAACACACACACACACACACACTCGTAGACACACACACTCTCTCACTCACTCGTCGACACCAACACACACACACACACACACACACACACTCGTAGGCACCCACACACACACTTTCTCACACGCTCTCACTCACTCGTAGACACACACACTCGCTCACTGTTAAACACACACACACACTCACTCACTCATAGACACACTCACACTGACTCGTAGATTCACGCACACTCACTCATAGACGGGCACACACACACATTCACTAGGTGACACGCATACTCACTCACTCGTAGACACACACACTCACTCGTAGACACACACTTGCTCGTAGACACAGTCACTCGTTGACACACACTCACTCGTAGACGCACACACCCATAGATGCACGCACGCGCACACTCACTCGTAAACACGCACATGCACACACACTCACTCTCTCACTCACTCATTGACACCCACACAGACACACATACTCTCAGACTCTTAGACGCACACACGTACTCACACACTCGTAGACACACGCGCACGCGCGCGCGCGCACACACACACGCACACACACTCGTAGACACCCACACAATACTGTCTCACACACACTCACTCACTCGTAGACACACACACTTACTCACTAGTAGACACACGCACACACACACTCCCTCATAGACACACACACTTGTAGATGCACACACACTTGTAGACACACACACGCGTGCACACACTCGTAAACACATGCACGCGCACACACACTCACTCATAGACACACACACTCTCTCACTCACTCGTAGACACCAACACACACACACACACTCGTAGACACCAACACACACACACACTTTCTCACACACTCTCACTCACTCGTAGACACACACACTCGCTCACTGGTAAACACACACACACGCTCACTCACTCGTAGACACACACTCACACTGACTCGTAGATTCACGCACACTCACGCGTAGACCCGCGCACACACACACATTCACTAGGTGACACGCATACTCACTCACTTGTAGACACACACACTCACTTGTAGACACACACTTGCTCGTAGACACACGCTTGTAGACACATTCACTCGTAGACACATCCACACTCGTAGACGCACGCACTCGTAGACGCACACACTCGTAGATGCACGCACGTGCACACTCACTCGTAAACACACATGCGCACGCACACTTCCTCTCACTCGTAGACACACATACTCTCAGACTCTTAGATGCACACACATACTCTCACACTCATAGACACACACACACTCGTAGACACCCACACAATACTGTCTCACGCACTCTCACTCACTCGTAGACACACACTCACTCACTGGTAGACACACGCGCGCAGTCACTCGTAGACACGCTCGGAGACACACACACTCAGATACACAAGCACACACACTTGAGGATGCACAGTCACATAGACACACACACTTGCAGGCACACCCAGTCACAGACCCGCGCAGACCCATTCTTATGAACACACACACTCATAGACCCACTTCACAGACACGCGCACTCACGGACACACACACACTCTTGCAGACACATGACCACACACAGTGGCAGACACACACGTACTTGCAGACACACACACTTGCAGATGCGCACACGCAATCGCAGACCTGCACACACACTCACAGACACACATTCACAAACACACTTGCAGGCACACGGACATATACACACATTTGCAGACATACACATGCACAGATACACACACAGTGGCATTCATATACTTGCAGACACACACAAACTCACAGGCACACACATACTTGCAGACACACACTTGTAGTGACACACATTCACAGATATATGTACTGGCAGATGCCGACACATCTGCAGACACAAGCACTCCCTTGCAAACACAGATTTGCAGAGACACACACACACGCACATATTCTCTTTGATACACTCCCCCAATTAACCCTTTCACCCACCCTGGAGAATGTGTCATTATTAACAGAGGAGAGTGTTGGTATTTATAGGGGCCCCCCAGGGCGTGTGTCATTATTTATAAAGGGTCCCCGAGAGGGGATTGTGGTGGATCGTCAGCTTTCCTGTTCCTCTGATGCTGCCTGACCTGCTGTGTTCCTCCAGCTCCACACTTTGTTATCTCTGATTCTAGCATCTGCAGTTTTTGCTATGTCTGGGAGAGTGGTTTGTATATGCAGGCACACACACCAACTCGTAGACATACACACACACATTTGTTAAGAGCCTGTATTTACAGGGATCCCTGGGGGAGTATGCCTATATTTACAGGGGCCTCAGGAGAGTGGGTCTGTACTTACAGGGGTTTGGGCCTGTATTTATAGGGTTTCCTGGAGGGAGTGGGCCTGTCTTTACTGGGTTTCCTGGTAGAAGGGACCTGTATTTACAGCGTGTCCCTGATGTTTGACGTTGGTTTATGGGGATTCTCGCTGACCATGCCGAGTTAATATCTGAAAAAGGACCGAAAGTTTCCACCAGAATTGGTTCTGGATTATATTCTGGGGTCCTGTCTGACCCATTGCCCGGGCACAGTCTAGGAGCAGCAGGCAGCTTTGCCAACTGACTACGTGTGTTAAAGATGCCCCAGTTCTCATGCCGCGCTGGTTATGGCTCCTTGGGAGTGTCTCACCTGGAACCAGGTCCCAGAATTGTAATCCGAGGGAGGAATGGGCACCAAGCCAAAAGGCCGAGACGTTAGCACCCAGGAACAGAAACTTGTTCAAGGACATGGGCTGTGTTGGCATCCCAGGAATTTGTTGACCTCTCCCAGAGTAAAGTGGGTCAAAGCTTTTGAAAGACTATTGTAGTATAAGGAAGAAAATAGGCTGACTTACCTATCGACCACCTGAGGCCTTGTCAAAATGGTTCAAAGCCAATGAATAACTTTGGTTGGGGAGCCTCTGCTGTCATTAGGGAGAATTGGTGCCTCTGGGTACACAGCACACTCCCACTGACAGCAGTGTGTCAGTGGCTGGGGTCCGCTAGTTCACTGGAGATTTCCACAGATGGAGAACTCACCAGCCACTGTATTCTTCCAAAACTGGAAGTGGCAGATAAGGAGTCAGGATTAATGTAACAATGTGAAAGCAGGGGTATTCTCTAGGTGCTGACAATTTGGCAGGGCCCACTCCCTCATCAATGACCCTCTGACAGTGCTCACTCCCTCAGCGCTGACCCTCTGACAGTGCTCACTCCCTCAGCACTGACCCTCTGACAGTGCCCGCTCCCTCAGCACTGACCCTCTAACCGTGCCCACTGCCTCAGCACTGACCCTGATAGTGCCCACTCCTTCAGCACTGACCCTCTGACAGTGCCCACTCCCTCAGCACTGACCCTCTGACAGTGCCCACTCCCTCAGCACTGACCCTCTGACAGTGCAGTGCTCCCTCATACTGACCCTCCAATTGTATGCTGCTCAATAATGGTAAGAGGAGGTAAGTGGTGTACAGATGGTTAATGTCTGCCTAGTGATGTCCCAATTCACAACCTGCAGAGGTGGTTCCTGACACATTGCCGTGTCAAACAGTGACACATTGCAAGAGGCTTTCTTCCTGACTGCTACCTCTAATCTGTACCACCTCCGCTTTTCAGACCACACCCTTACCCTGGCCTGATATCAATCACAAGCTGCCGGACAGACATCCCTCCTGTTGTGGATTCAAGCAGTCCCCATCCCTAGACCGTTGATAATTAACTCAGAGCGGCAGACTCCAAGCTTCAATGGCATGTGTAGGAGGGACATAGAAAAAATAAACAATTCACTCAGGCCAGACAAAGAACTGAAAGTCTCAGGACGCGCTGGATGTACAGAACAGGCAAGGATTAAGTACAGAGTGAAGCTCCCTCTCAATCCCCGTCAAACACTCCCAAGGACAGGCACAGCTCGGGGTTAGGTACAGAATAAAGCTTCTCTACAGTGTCCCCCCATCAAACCCTCCCAAGTCAGGGACAGCATGGGATTAGATACAGAATGAAGTTCCCCTTCCTCAATCCCCGTCAGCACTCCCAGGGCAGGGATAGCATGGGCTTAGGTACAGAGTAAAGCTTCTTCTATGGTGTCCACAGTCAAACGCTCCCAGGACAGGGACAGCATGAGATTAAATACACTGTAAAGCTCCGTTCCTCTATGTTATGACCAGTGCCCACCACACAAAGCTATGCAAATTTATAACAGCTCCAGACAGGGTATCCCATATTGTCAAACTCGCAGATGCGGAGGGATGAACTGCATTCCTGTCTCTATTTACTCCTTCTCCCTCATTCTACTTCAATTGTTCACAACAATTCCACTGCGAAAGGACCCCCTCCCTTTGGGATGCTTTTCTCCCAGACCAATTAAATTTCTGTTTTAAAGTGAGACATTTAACCAAGGTATCTTGAGTTAACAAAAGAGTGACTTTATTAGTGTCTAAAGGATACTTGAGGATAAATGAAGCGACATGTATACACACAGATCAAAGATTAAGAACTCAGTCCAAAGAAAAGTTAAAACATGTACAGATCGGTCTCTGGATTGTTCCCGAGCAGTTGATGGTGCAATGTTGCAGCAGTTGTGTTGGTAGTGCTGATTTGAGCAATTGATTTCATGCTTTTTAGTTTTGCAGATCTGCTGAGTGGCTTTTTGGGCTGTTTCTATTCAGCTGCAGTTTCACTTGCTCTCCTGACCCTGGAAGAGAGAGAGAGAGAGGCTTTTACCAGCCTCGCAGGGGTGTCTAGTGTACCCTTTTTTTGTGACTTTTCGGACACACTTGTGGTCAAATCCACATTGGAACACACCATGTACTGTACCCTGTTAGCACACAGGAGCGCTCTGGCTCACTAATGCAGGCTGAGTTTGAAATGGGCTCGTACCTCTGCTCTTGTATCTACTTGAAAATGAAGATTGAGTCAGGGGAGAGTTGAATGTTGCTTGAGGGATCATTGGAGAGGGTTTAGAACAGATTTACCAGGATATTGCTGCGACTGGAGAATTTGAGTTATGAGGAGAGGCTGGATAGATTAGGTCTTTTTTTCTCTGAAGTATAGAAAGTTGAGGGCTAACCTTATAGAGGTTTATAAAATCATGAGGGACATAGATGAGGTGAACAGAAAAGGTCTTTTTCAAGGGTAGGGGAGTTCAAAATTAGGGGCATAGATTTCAAGTGAGAGGAGAAAGATTTAAAAAGGAGCTGAGGGTAGCTTTTTCACACTGAGACTTGTTCATGTAGCAAATGAACTGCCAGAGGAAGTGGTAGAGGCAGGTACAGTTACACAAATAGGAAAGTTTTAGAGGGATATGGGCCAATTGCAGCCAAGTTGGACAAGTTTATTTTGGGAAACTTTGTTGGTATGAGCAAGTTGAATGAAGAGTCTGTTTTCGTGCTGTATGACTCTATAACCAAGATGTCTGTAATTTGGGGCATATTCTGGGAGAGATAGCTTTCTGCTAGAATGGGCATAGTGTGGACTGCGATTGTAGTGAGTTGCTCAGTATCTCTGTAGCCACAGGAAAGCACAATCCAATCAGATTTGACTTGCCCTGGCCCAGTTTGAAGTGTTGTTCTTTGAAGTTCTCTTGGCACCACTTAGTCAAGACATTCCAGCATTCCTTTTCAAATGCTCAGTGAATTTATATCAACAGGCATTTTCTGGCTGAATATCCTTTCTTTTCTAAAATACGTGCTGTAATTCAAAGATCGACAGGGGTATCATAGGTCATCATGTCAACTATCCCCCTCTAACACTCCCAGGAAAGCTGCAGCATGGAGTTACCTCTAGGGTGAATCTCCCCTTGGGGACTGCCCACCTTCTAGAAACACTGAGGCCTACATTTTCAGAATGATGTTTGGACACTGTCAATGTTTGGTGGTAGCCCAACTCATAAATCTGCCCACCCCAAACCCAACTCTTATTGTTTTCCTAGGTGTTGGGGGATGATGGGAATAGGGGTGGTTCATACTGTTACATTTGTGTTTCACAGGGATAAGTCCCCCACATACAACTGCACCTGCCTCAAACTAAATCTAACTCCCACTAGTGCAATGTTCAAAGCACAATCTGTGCAGTTTTGACCAGAAATGGTCTCATTAAGACTGAGGTAATAATGGCACAGACAAGAGATTCAGCAGCAGGGACTTGGCAGGGAATGGGGTGATTTTACAGAAAAGAGGAAACTGGGAGCCTTCATGATAGTGTGGTTTGGAAGTGTACTCTGAAGGTGTATTGCAGATTGCATATGGACTGATTCAGTCCGGGAAAGTTTGTACGGCATTGGATAGAGTTGTTGGTCAGGGAACCACAAAGTACATACAGATTATATCATTAAAAACCATTTATTATAAAAATATAAAGAATCTCAAAACTCAGGCCCAAAAAAGATATAGAAACAGCACTGAACACAGTAACAAAACAGCTCCATGAAACAATCACAAAAAAGACATAACATTGCTCTGCTTCTGACACTGAGAGCATATCCATTAATGGCTGTAACATATGCTCACGAGTTCAACACCATCCAGGTGAGAGCAGCTTCCCTTGGCAGAAGTGCATACACCTATCAGCAACAGTACCATGTATCATTTACAATGCACATTGCAGTGATTCCCCACAGCCGATTCCAGTGTTGACAAGGCACAAGGCAGGAGAGTGATGGAATACTGCCCACTTGCCTGAATGGGCGCAACTCCAACAATATCCAAGAGGCTCGACACCATTCAGGACAAAGTAGCCACCCCCTCCAGCTCAATTGACACGCTGGCCCCCATCTTCAACACTTACTCCCGCCACCACTGATGCAGAGGGGCAGCAGTGTGTACCGTTTACAAGATGCACTGCAATGACTTGACAAGGTCATTCAGCCCACTCCCTCTGCAAACCTGCTACACAGGAACAGGAGGAGACCATTCAGCCCCTTCTGAGCCTGTTATGCAGTAACAGGAAGAGGCCATGCATCTTCCACCAACCTGTAAAACAGGAAAAGGAGGAGATCCTTCAGCCCCTCAAGTGTCACAACATTCAGTCAGGTCAGCTGATCTGTCCTTCGACACCTACTGACTTCAGACTTCATACTTATGTGGATATAGAGGAAGCTTTACTCTGTATCTCAGCCCCTACTGTCCTTGTTGTGTCAGTGTTTCATGGGGACAGTGAAAAGCTCTGACCCTCCAACAGTGTGGCGTTCCCTCAACACTGACCCTCTGACAGTACCAGCTCCCTCAGCACTGACCTTGCAATAGTGCGGCATTCCCTCAGCACTGACCCTCCAACAGTGCCTGCTCCCTAAGCACTGACCATCCGACATGCAGCACTCCCTCAGCACTGACCGTCAGACAGTGCGGCGCTCCCTCAGCACTGACCCCATCACAGTGTGGCGCACCCTCAGCACTGACCCCCCAACAGTGCAGCACTCGCTCAGCACTGACCCTCCGATGGTGCAGTGCTCCCTCAGCACTGACCCTCCGACAGCGCCCACTCGCTCAGCACTGACCCTCTGACAGTGTGGCACTCCCTCAGCACTGACCCTCCGACAGTGCAGTGCTCCCTCAGCACTGACCTTGTAACAGTGCAGTGTTACTTTAGTGGCATGTCTGCTTGGATTATACTGTTTAATGATTTAGGGGAAAATCTCCAGAAACAACTGATGCAAACAAGGGTACGAGCAAGGGGAATGGGGCTAATTGAATGCCATACCATCAATATCACAGGTGGACTTCCTCACCTGTTTTACCATTCTACAACTACAGATCATGTGTCAATGTTGGCATTTATTATATATTTGACAGAGTCTGTGATGTCCCAAACTAATCTCAGTCTCTGATCAGACACATCCTTTGCCACAAAAGTTTTACTGCGGGGACAGAGGCCATTTGGCCTAACATTCCTGTGTTGTCTCTCCGTAGCAGCAGTTCACCTTGTGCCATTCTGGTACCCTCTCCCCCAATCCTGCACAATTTTCCTACTCAGATAATCATCCAATTCCATATTGTCAGCCATGATGGAACCAAACTATACCACACTCTAAGGTAGTGCATTCCAGATCCTGACCTCTTGCTACATGTGTGAGTGATAATGGGAACTGTAGATGCTGGAGAATCCAAGATAATGAAATGTGAGGCTGGATGAACACAGCAGGCCAAGCAGCATCTCAGGAGCACAAAAGCTGACGTTTCGGGCCTAGACCCTTCATCAGAGAAGGGTCTAGGCCCGAAACGTCAGCTTTTGTGCCTCTTGCTACATGACCCAGAACTCCAGTTGGGGAGGTTAACTGGTACTTCCTTCAAGTTTACAATAACTCCCTTGCTCTTGTTATCTGTGTGTATCGCCAACGGTCCCAAAGTAAAGGGTACAGAAACATAAATGGATACAAAGCTCTGGTTAAATACCCATTTGGAGGGACTGTTCAGTTGTGGCTGTGAAGTCACTGAAAGACCAATTGCACTGTTGAAAATAAATGTGTTAGGTTCTGAGATCAAGTAACTTAGATACTAATTGCACAGATTGGAATAATCACAGTGCCTTCATTTCTAGGATCAAGGACAGCAAGAATGTAGAATTTAGACTGACATGTAGAGGTTGTACAGGACATTGGTGAGGCCTTTTCTGAAAAACTGTGTGTAGTTCTGGTTGCCCTGCTATGGGAAAGATACCATCAAATTGGAGAGGGTTCAGAAACGATTTACCAGGATGTTGCCAGGAACGGAGGGTTTGAATTAGAGTTTACCACTCTACAACAACAGCTCACATGTCAATGTTGGGGTTTATTATATATTTGACAGAGCCTGGGATGTCCCACACTTGCCTCAACCTCAGATCAGCCACATCCTTTACCACAGAATTTTCTTTCACTGAAGTGCAGGAGGTCGGGCGATGACTTTATCAGTGGTTTATAAAATCATGTGGGGCATAAATAAGGTGAAAGTAAAGGTGTTTTTCTGAGGGTGGAGTAGTTCAAAACTATGGGCCACATTGTTAAGGTGAGAGGAGAAGGTTTTGAAAAGGACAAGGGACAATTTTTTATATGCGGTGTGTTTCAGATGTGGAATGAACTGCCAGTGGAATTGGTGGATGCAGGTACAGTCACAACATTTCGAAGACATATGGAGTACATGACTAGGAAAGGTTTGGAGGGATAGGGTCAAATGCTGGCAGGTGGAACTAATTTAGTATGGGAACATGGTCAGCGTGGACTAGTTGGTCTGAAGGGTTTGTTTCTGTGCTTTATGACTCTGTAAGAGCTTAATTGCAAAGATAGGGATAACAATATTCAGTTCTGCGCCCCAGACCTCCAGAACAATATGTCAAGACAGAGGCACACAGCGCAGTTTCACCAGCTTCTGAGAATAGACTGGACTGGCATTCCCTGAGTAACTGAGATTAAGGGGATGATTGAAGGATTGAAGATAATTAAGTAGGGTTGGTAGATATAAAATACTTATTCTGTTAGGGATAGTAGGCAGAACAAGGGGACAGAGCCACAAAAGTTGAGATAGACCATTGAGGGTGATGTCAGGAAGCACTTCAAAGGAGGGTGGAGCGCTGCCAGCTGTCCATCCTACCTTTCCTCTCCTCCGCATTGTAAAGCTGTCAGAGCTGGAGGGAGTTACTTCAAACCAGAGACTGATATATTTGTAGATAAGAGAGTTCGTGGTTTATAGAACCGGGATGAGTCACAAAAATTAAGGTACAGATCTGATGGAATGGCAGAACAGACTTGAGGAAGTGTCTGAATGGCCAGCTATTTCATTGTAGCAGGTTCAAGAATGGAGCTGCCCACTGTTCCTGTGTAACAGGTTGAAGGAAGGGGCTGAATGGCCACCTGCTATTCCTCTTTAATAGGCTGGAGGAGGAGGCTGAATGACCACCTCCTGTTCCTGTGTATCTGGCTGGGAGAGGGCGCAGAATGGCCTCCAGTTCCTTTGTAACTGGTTCAAGAGGAGGACAAAAATGGCCTCCTGTTCATCTGTTCCTGTATACAGCCTGAGAAGGGGGAGCTGAATGGCCTTCTGTTCCAGTAATCGGCTCGAGGAGTGGGGCTGAATGGCCTTCAGTTCCTGTGTAACAGGCTCGAGGAAGGGGCTGAACAGACCAAGCGCCACATCCCAACACCAGCCCTGTCCCCACTCTCAGACACAACCCATGAGGACAGTATCAGACCTCACCATGATGCTGCTCATGGTCAAACAGGCAAATGGTCATCAATCTCCAAACTCTGGGAATGAAATTACCCCAGGCCGAAGGAGGGGGAGATATTTTTGGCAAAGCCTGGGGTTTAGTGGGGGAGCTAAGTTGTTAGTGATGAGCAGACGAGAATGATAGTGGCAGTTGTTAACGTGGATGGGATCCGGAATGGCACAGTTTTCAGACTGGAGCCAAGTGAATTGTAATGTGAAAGTTTAATCAGAGATAATGGGAACTGCTGGAGAATCCAAGATAACAAAGTGTGGGGCTGGAAGAACACAGCAGGCCAAGCAGCATCTTCGGAGCACAAAAGCTGACGTTTCGACCCTTTTTTCTGATGAAGGGTCCAGGCCCGAAACGTCAGCTTTTCTCTCCTAAGATGCTGCTTGGCCTGCTGCTTTCTTCCAGCCCCACACTTTGTTATCCTGTAACGTGAAAGTGATGACTAACAGAGCCTCTGGCCATTGTTGGTTGAATGGGCTGGTCTCGGGATGTTGGGGGAGGTGGGGAGATGCTGGTATGTTTATTGGCTCGTTTGCCTGCAGGAGGAGGCCTTTCAGCCCTTACTGACTGTGCCAGCATTCCGGATGATTGCTGTGACAGTGTTTCCTCCTCAGTCTCCTCCCTGCAACCCTGCACTTGGTTTCACCAACTAAAATCATAGAACCCCAGGTGTGGAAGCATGCTATTCAGTCCATCGAATCCACACTGACCATCTCAAGAACATCCCATCCAGACCCATCCCCCTACCCAAGCCTTGTAACCCTGCATTTCCCATGGCTAATCCACCTAGCCTGCATATCCCCAGATTCTGTGGGCAATTTAGCATGGCCAATCCACCCTAACATCTTTGGATTATGGGAGAAAACGAGAAAACCCACGTAGAAACAGGGAAAATGTGCAAACTCCACATAGACACCCGAGGCTGGGATCGAACCGAGGTTCCTGGCACTATGAGGCAGCAATACTAACCATTGTGCCACCCTAATCTAATCTATTCTAATTTAATCTGATGCATCAATCCTCAGATTCCCATCAGGTTCTTTTGCTGATTCTCTTCAATCCCTGCCCCCCTCTGGTTACCCAGCCTCCAGCCATTTCAAACAGTTTAACAGCATAAGAACCATAAGAAATAGGATTAGGTGTTGGCCATTCAGCCCTTCGAGACTACTCTGCTATTCAATAGGATCATGGCTGATTGGACATTCCTCATGTCTGCTTTCCTGCCCTTGCCCTGTGTGCCTTCATTCTTCTACTTTTCAGGAATCCATCTATCTCAGCCTTGAACATGCACATTCAGTCTCTTAACAAATGTCATTCAACACCTTGATTAAATCTCCCCTTTAATCTACTCAGCACTAAAGAGAACAATCCCAGTCTCTTTAGATGTTAACTAAGAGGCTGAGGAGTGAGGGTAGGTTCACCCGACCGATTCCTGGGACGAGGGTATTGACTCTTGAGGAGAGATGGAATAGAGCAGGCAGATATTCCTTGTGTTTTAGACCGACGAGGAGTGATCCCAGTGAAACGCAGAAGATTCTGACAGGGTTGATGCTGAAAAGCTGTTTCCGTCCCCTCAGCAAACGCTGGGGTTGGGAATTCTAAAACAAGGAGAGGGCTGACAGACTCTAGAAGAAGGAGTCGACAATTTCCGACTGTTATGGGGGAGAAATTTCTTCACTTGGAGGGAGTTTGGAATCCTTAACCCCAGGGGAAATCTCGGTCATCGGGAGTAGCTAAGACTCTGAGACTTGGAGATTCTTCGGACATGGAGGGGGAGGATGAGGAGAGGTAGGGGTGAGATTGGAGATCAGCTACAGTTTTACCAAGCGGCATAGCAGGCTCGAGGGAGGTTGAGTGGCCACCTAACTCCCGTGCCTCATGATTTTATTTAAAGAACTCATTTGACTACTCTCTCTCTCTCTCTCTCTGAATCAGTCAGTAGTCTGACCATTTATTGTGTTGCTGCTTACCAGATGGGATCTTGCTGTGTTGCCAAACAGCTCCCATGTCACAATATTTTGCACGTTTCATTTTTGGTTTGTGAAACACTTTGGGACCAGGTGGCGAATTTTTAGTGATGATGAGAAGCTGGGCGGGTTAGGATTCTTCTCTTCGGAACACAAGAAACCAAAGGAAGATTTAATTGAGGTGTGTGAAATTGTGAGGAGATCTTAGACAGGAAGATGCTGTCTCCCCTGGAAGGAAGGTCAATAACAAAAGGTCACATCAGACTACATTACAAGCTGCTGAAAGAGGATTCAGTCAGCTGATTCTTGAGAGAAAATGGTGAGGGGGTAGGAGAGAGAAAGAGGGGGAAGAGAGAGAGAAGAAAAGTGGTGGAAGAGAAGAAAGAGAAATAGAGAGAGGGAATGGGGGTAAGAGAGGGAAAAGGTTTGAAGAGAGAAAGAAAAGGGGGCATGAGAGAGGTGAATGAGAGAGAGGGAGGGGGTAAAAAGGGAGAGGGGGAGACTGTGTGAAATGGGTGAGATAGGAGAGGTGGGAAAAAAGGGGAGAGACAGCCATAAGATCATAAGAAATAGGAACAGGAGTAGACAATTAGGCCCCTCAGACTTGCTCCACCATTCAATATGATCATGACTGATCCAACATTCCTCACATCCATTTTCCTGCCCTTTCCCTGTAGCCCTTGATTCCCCGACTAATCAAGAATCTGTCTGCCTCAGCCTTAACTACACAGAAGGGCTGTGCCCTTCTCTGTAGAAAGGGGTTCGGAAGACACTTATCCCTCTGAGAGAAGCACATTCCTGATGAGGGTGGTTACAGTTGAAATCCCTTTATTTTGAGTCTATGTCCTTTGGTCTTAGACAATGAGAGGGGGGAGAAGAGGAGAGAGGTGAAGAAGTGGGAAATGTGGGAAGAGAAAAGAGGGGGAGGGGTAGAATGAACAAAAGAGAGAGGGGGGAAACAAAGAAAATCCCCGCCATCACAGAATTCCTATAATGCAGGAAGAGGCTGTTCGGCCCATTGAGCCCAAACCCAGCCCCTGAAACCCTGCATTTCCCATGGCTAATCTACATAACTGCACATCCCTAGACTGGGAGGAAACCCACACAGATACGGGGAGAATGTGCAAACTCCACACAGTCACCTGAGGGTGGAATTGAACCCAGGTAGCTGGCACTGTGAGGCAGTAGTGCTAAGCACTGAGCTGCTGTGCAGCCTGTGGTGAACAGTAAATGGGCTTGCATTCTGGTTTAGTACCTTTCTAGAACACCCCAGAACCCTTTGAAATATTTCCCAACACATGTCAGAAAAGCGTGGTACATGGGAAGATCCCACAAGCAATCACTTGAAAGCCACTGCATTCTTGCAAGGTTGAACCTGTGTCCGGGTGCGTGCGTGCGTGTGTGTGTGTATATACGCGTAGTTCAATCCTACAGTGATGGGGAGGATTACAGACTGCGACATACAGACCATGAGACAAGGCACTGGTCCCATTATAATAAAATGTGAGGCTGGATGAACACAGCAGGCCCAGCAGCATCCCAGGAACACAAAAGCTGACGTTTCGGGCCTAGACCCTTCATCAGAGAGGGGGACGGGGTGAGGGTTCTGGAATAAATAGGGAGAGAGGGGGAGGCGGACCGAAGATGGAGAGACAAGAGAGTTGCAATGGGAGAGAGATTCCCTGAGGTTGGTCCGGAGGGAGGAGGGTAACTTCTTCAGGTTAGGCATCCCTGGAAGAGGCTTCGCAGTGAGGTTAAAATTGTATCAGTGATAATGGGAACTGCAGATGCTGGAGAATCCAAGATAATAAACTGTGAGGCTGAAGAAGTTACCCTCCCCCTCCGGACCAACCTCAGGGAATCTCTCTCCCATTGCAACTCTCTTGTCTCTCCACCTTCGGTCCGCCTCCCCCTCTCTCCCTATTTATTCCAGAACCCTCACCCCGTCCCCCTCTCTGATGAAGGGTCTAGGCCCGAAACGTCAGCTTTTGTGCTCCTGAGATGCTGCTGGGCCTGCTGTGTTCATCCAGCCTCACATTTTATTATCTTGGATTCTCCAGCATCTGCAGTTCCCATTAGCACTGGTCCCATTGTTGTGTAACACAGTCAGATGGGTGTGTGCAGATCACTGAACAGTGGGAGTGTTTGTTACAGCTTGCTCCCAGCTCAGAAAAAGGAACATCAAGGGTGGGAGCTCTTCAGTCCTGTCATCTTGGACAGGGTGTAATGCAAGCACATGTGGGCAGTGGAAAAGTCTGAGTGTGTGTGTGTGTGTGTGTGTGTGTGTGTGTGTGTGTGTGTGTGTGTGTGTGTGTGTTTGTGTGAGACCTTAGATAGAGAGGGAGTGGGAGATTTAGATTTTATTGTCACACGTACTCAAGTACAGGAGTACAGTGAAAAGTGTACAAGGTCGCCATTCTCCAGCGCCATCTTAGTGTATGAAAGACAAGGTTTAAAACAGAAGCAGAAATAAAAGAAACAGCCAGCAAAAAAGGAACATGCAGATCACTCCCCCATGTCCACCGTGAGTCCTCGCCCCCAGAAAAACAAAGCCACAATGTCTATCCCTCAGTCTGTGAACTCTAAGGTACCCTGAGTCCCCGCATGCTGCTGCAGTCTCAGGGAGGGAGAGAGAGAGCGACACACACATACACAGAGCTCAAGAACGATAAAAAGAGCCAGACACACTGACACAGAGGGAGAGAGAGAGAAAATATGCACTCACACACACATGGAGATGGAAGTGACAGAGAGACAGACTGACATGCAGGGAGAGAGAACGGCAGAAAGAGAGAGAGATACGTACAAACACAGAGAATGACAGAATTAAAGAGGAGACAGCACACACAGTGAAAGAGAGAGGAGAAACAGTGAGTGTTAAGACTTAACACACAAAAAAAGGGAGTGAGAGAGAAAGACAGAGACATCCGCACATTCACAGGGAGGGAATGACCAAGAGAAAGAGCACAAGGATATGGACACAAACACAATGACAGAGCGAGGGAAAGGAGACACAGAGCGTAAGTGACACATGCATACACAGACAGCAAATGAGGGAGACAGAGAATGAGAGACATGCACGCAAAAAGAAAGATACAGAAACAGTCAGAGTCATAGAGGGAGAGACACATTGTGAAAAGAAATAGAAATGGAGATTATACACAACCCCAATAGACATTCACTCCCACTCTACAAAATCCCAATGACCCTAAATCTCTCTTCATTCACTCCGACGGTACACAATACAAGTATGACCATATCCTCAGGACAGGTATAGCTAGGGGTTAGATAGAGTAAAATCTCTTCTACACTGTCCCCAGTCAAACACTCGCTGCACAGGGACAACATGAGGTTAGATACAGAGTAAAGGATCCTCTGCGCTATCCCCCATCAAACATTGTCAGGACGGGACTGCACAGGGTTAAATACAGACTAAAGCTCCCTTTACATTGGACCCCTCTGGTGTCAAACACTCTCAGGACTGGGACAGCACAGGGTCAGGTAGAGTAAAGCTCCCTCCACACTGTCCTCATCAAACACTTCAAAAAAGGTACTGCGCAAGTACACCATCCCCAAACACAACACAATTGTGGGGATTGATTAAGACAACCCTTCTTCCAAAATCTTAGCACCAAAGAACACCTGGGACCGGATTAGATAGAACAGGAGTCATGTCTGGAACACACAAATATTCTAACTTGCCCGTGGACAGAACAGGTTAGCCAGTGGCCAGAGTACACCTTCGTAAAGCTGTTCTTCATTCAGAGACATCCAATGTCCCAGACTCAGCCCCAAAAACATGACTGAACCTCCTAACCCTTTTGGGTGTTCTGCGTGATGTCCGTGGGGCCCTGGAGGTTTGGAGAGAGCTGCACTTTGCCTCCCTGATGGACAAGCCCCAAAGCAGAATGGTCAATCGTAATATGCCGGTGCAGACCAAATCCTGGGGGTATCTCCTCTCCCGCGAGCCTCAGATAAAGAGGCAACTTGAGGGCAGTCAGAAACCAATCGCACTTGCAGACAATCAAAGCCCAGTTGCTGAATTTTAGCAGCAGAATGATACCAGCAACAAAATTCTCTTTTTATACAATTTCCACTGATGAAGCCTCATTGCAAGGCGGTGCTTAGCCCAGAAGGGAGGTTGTCAGCTCAAGGCGGGATGAAATTATAAGGGTCCGGCAACCGTACCATGGTTCCTTGGGAGCAGAAAGATCCCATTGCTCTGGGCAGTACTTGACCCTTAGTTGCATGTATAGGCATGAGTCCTCTCACTGCATTGGCTACACGTGACCTGACAGCACCAGTGGAACTTGCAGTTGCACTGCCAGGTTCGGGTGTACTGGAAGGTGCTGTATCCACGGCCGCAGCACAGGACCTCACAGCTGCCTGGCTTCCCTGGGCCGGTGCGCTCACATCGGCGTCCCTGGGTACCCACGCTGCCCGCTGCTGGGCTCTCCTCACAGTAGTCAGGCGAGCGCTCAATGTAGACCAGATCGGTGGGCAGTGGTTTGAGGTGGGGTGTCTTAAGGACCTTCAGGAAGGTGGGCTGGTGCCCTCGGCCTGCCAGCACAGGCTCCACCTGCACTGCCTGCCCATACTTGTCCTTCAGGGCGAAGCCCACCTCCCGGAAAGCAGGCAGGGTCACCCAACAGGTCTTGATGGTGCATGATCCCGATACCCCGTGACACTTGCACTCCATTCTCATGCTGTCCTTTAAAACCTGAAAACAAAGAAAGCAACAAATGCTTATGTGTCATCTTGAGTAGTTTGTCTGCATGTAACAAAAACCAAAATTGTTGGGGAATCTCAGCGGTTTCTGACAGCATCTGTAGACAGAGAAACAGATTCATAGAGTTATACAGCGTGGAAATCGACCTTTTGTTCAGACTCATGCACCCTGACCACGTTCCCAAAGTAAACTAGTCCCACTTAGAGCCACAGAGTCATAAAGCATGGAAACTAACCCTTTCGTCCAACCTGTCCATGTCGACCTTGTTCCCAACTAAACTAGGCCCACATAGAGTCATACAGCACAGAAACAGGCTCTTCGGCTCAACCAGCCCATGCTGAATATAATCTCAAACTAAACTAGTCCCACCTACCTGACTTTTGCCCATACCCTTGCAAACCTTTCCTATTCATGTACTTATCCAAATGTCTTTTAAACGTTGTAACTGTACCCACATACACCACTTCCACTCATAGTTCATTCCATACATGAACCACTCTCTGTGTGAAAAAGCTGTCCCTCATGTCCTTTTTAAGACTTTCTCTGCTCACCTTAAAAATATCACCTCTAGGTTTGGAGTCTCCCACCCTAGGAAAAAGACCCCTGCTATTCACCTTATCTATGCCCCGCATGATTTGCAGATGATAGTAAATTGGAGGGCAAAGCTAATAATGTGGAAAATGACAAAAAATATTTGCCAAGATAGAAACGTGCTTGTTAGATGATTATAAATGACAAATGTAATTCAACATTGTCAATCAGTATTTTTTGCCTTAACGTTTTGAGTCTGAAATTACTCCTCTTCAGAATTAAAGCATATTGGAAAACTTTTTTAATATACTTCTGGAATTCCCTTCCTCAAAAGGCGGTGAATGCAGGATCTTTAAATATTTTTAAGGCAGAGGTCAGTAGGTTGTTTCCAAGTCTAGTGACCCTTCTTCCAGATTCTCCCGTCAATTCCATTATTGGTCTATAATTCCCCGATTTTTCTTTGCAGCCCTTCTTGAATAAGGGCACAGTATTTGCTACCTTCCAGTCTTCCAGGATCTCACCCGTGGCTAACGATGATGGAAGTATATCAGCCAGGGCTCCTGCAATTTCTTCTGTAGCCTCTTGCAGTGTTCTTGGATATATCTGGTCAGGGCCAGGAGATTTTTCCACCTTCATGCATTCTAATATTTCCAAGACCACCTCTAATATGATATGGACTGTCCCCAAGATATCGCCTCTAACTTCCCCAAGTTCCCAAGTCTTCATCTCTTTCTCCACGGTAAACACAGAGGAGAAATATTCATTAAGGAACTCACCTATCTCCTGCAGTTCCACACATACATATCCACTTTGGACTTCAAGGGGTCTTATTCTCTCCCTACTTATTCTTTCTTCTCTAACATACAGTAATAATATTACAGTACGTATTTCTGTGGATTCACCCTAATCTTCTCAGACAAAGCTATCTCTTGCCCCTGTTTTGACCTCCTGATTTCCTTCTTCGGTAAACTCTTGTGTCTCCAATATACGTTCAGATTTCCCTTGATCCCAGCTGCCTGTACCTGTGCCATGCCTCCTTTATTCCTGATGGTTTCTGGACTTGTACCAACGTGTTACTGCCAGTACTGAGAATGGTTGATTTAAACATGTTCTCTTATGTCCTCGAGGTATTGCAGAGGTAGGTTTTTAGCAACCGAGGCCTGTAGATGTTACATAGTGCCTGTGTCACCCAGGCTCTTGATGTTGAATCTTGCTGTGGTCTGCTTCTTCTGAACGTTCCTCTTTCTGTGTAGTCTGATGGACATTGTGGCAAGGATAAGGGTGTGATCAGTGCAGCAGTCATCTTTGCCAATCAGAGCCCTGGTGACATTCACATCCCAACAGTCCCTGCAAACAATGACATAATCAGTGAGATGCTATTATTTTGAGCATGGGTGCCTCCAAGATGCTTTGAATTGTTTTTCTGACAGAAAAGTGTGGTTGTGTTGATAGAGTTATACTCAGCGCATGTTGTGAGAAAAAGGACTCCACTGGAGTTGATGTCGCCAATACTTCCCCTTCCTGTGCTGCCGTTCCGAAGATCGTGGGCTTGACCGACCCTGGCACTGAAGTCTCTGAGAAGAATTATCCTTGGCGATGCTTGACAACAGAGAGTCAAGGTTGGCATAGAAAATCTCCTTTACTGCCTCTTCCGAGTCAAGAGTTGGGCACAAGCTCTCAGAACTGTAGATGTCGGATTGTTGGTGAGCATCAGGTCATGAGTCAGTTGATCCCCACAGGAGGTTCAGAGAGGCAACTGAGGAGCTGGTTCTTAATTACAAATCTGATGCCATGAATGCTCGGCTTGTCAGCAACCTTTTTTCAGAAGAAGGTGTAATCACCTTTCATCTCCTTTAGTTACCCTTTATCTGCAAGACACGTTTGAGAAGGAGCAGCTAGGTCAATCTGACATCTCTTCAGTTCTCTGATTATGATCGCAATTCACTCAGGCTGGTCAGTGTACACTGGGTCCATCAAGGTTTTCATATTCCAGGCTCCAAAGTTTATTCTTCATTTCTGACCACATGTGAGTAATCCCTCTGGACACAGTAATCCAGTCAGGAGTTTTGAGGCAGAGATAATGGGAACTGCAGATGCTGGAGATTCCAAGATAACAAAATGTGAGGCTGGATGAACACAGCAGGCCAAGCAGCATCTCAGGAGCACAAAAGCTAACGTTTCGGGCCTAGACCCTTCATCAGAGATGATGAAGGGTCTAGGCCCGAAACGTTAGCTTTTGTGCTCCTGAGATGCTGCTTGGCCTGCTGTGTTCATCCAGCCTCACATTTTGTTATCTAGGAGTTTTGAGGCAGTCTATTTTAGGAAGCCTTTTCTAGACCCCTCCCCTGCTGGGTGAGCAGGCAGTCTATTTTAGGAAACCTTTTCCAGACCCCTCCCCTGCTGGGGTGATCAGAGTGGATCCTAAACAAGGTGCAGCTGTCAAAATGGTCCATCTAGCTTGTTCAGGAGCAAGCCAGCAGAATCTGACACCTACCACCTGATGTATCCGTTTGTGACTACGGGCTTCCAGATATCACAGTCCTGGCGCCATCCGCCACACACCTCATACACATGCATACCCACACACACACACACACACACACACACACACACACACACACAGTCCCTACATATGCACACACACTCTACGTAATCTCTGTCTGTCTCTCTCTTTCTCTCACACACACACACACACACACACACAAACAGAGACCTCATATACACACAACACAGGTGCCCTACATAAACACTACATAATTACAGACACCACATACACCACACGCAAGAGACACCCTACAAAAATACACACACTACATGATCTGTCACACACACACAAACGTTACATGAACACACATCATATACACACACACTACATAATTGCAAACATACAGATGCCTCATACATGCACGACATGGGCAGCACACAGCGCCAGGGACCCGGGTTCAGTTTCATCCTCGGGTGACTGTCTGTGTGGAATTTGCACATTCTCCCCGTGTCTGTGTGGGTTTCCTCCCGGTGCTCTGGTTTCTTCCCACAGTCCAAAGATGTGCAGGGTAGGTGGATTGGCCATGCTAATAGTGCCTAGGGCGGTTTAGGGTAGGTGGGTTAGACATGGGTAGATGTAGGGGGAGGGGAATGGGTGGGATGCTCTAATCTCTCTCTGTCTGTTCACTGTCACTATTTGCCAGTCAGGCAGTACAGCTGCGTTACCATCAGACCTTCCTTGTTTTACATGAGAGTGTTGAGGGGATGTGCTTAAACCCAGATTCTCCAAACTGAGCTGTGGGATGGGGTGGGGCGGGTGCAGGGATGTTTCCTACAAAACTATAGAAATATTGTTGTCACAGAATAGATTGGAGTACGAAAACTGAAGTTTCACTACAGTTATACAAGGTACTGATGAAGCCACACACAGCAATGATAATGAAATGTGAGGCTGGATGAACACAGCAGGCCCAGCAGCATCTCAGGAGCACAAAAGCTGACGTTTCGGGCCTAGACCCTTCATCAGCTCTCTGATGAAGGATCGAGGCCCGAAAAGTCAGCTTTTGTGCTCCTGAGATGCTGCTGGGCCTGCTGTGTTCATCCAGCCTCACATTTCATTATCTTGGATTCTCCAGCGTCTGCAGTTCCCATTACCCCAGCAACTAATCAGGTGTGTTGGCCCATACTGCAAGAGAGATGGAGTACAGAAGTAGGGAAGATTTGCTTCAACTGTACAAGGGATGTGGGTCCCATCGGCTAGACCAGAATTTATTGCCCATCCTTAGTTGTTCTATGAGAAAATGGTGGTGAGCCTCTTTCATGACCTGCTGCAGTTCACGTGGCATGGGATACCCACAGTGTCATTAGAGAGGAAATTCCAGAATTCGGACCACAAGGAGCAGTCATATCGCCAAGTCCGGCTGCTATGAGGCTTGCTGGAGAATTTACAGGTGCTGTAACTGTGTCTGTTGCCCCTCATCCTTCCAGGATGTAGAGCTGGTGGGTTTGGAAGGTGCTATCAGAGGAACCTTGGCGAGTCACTGAAGTGCATCTTGTAGACGGTACTGCTGCTGCTGTGTACCGGTGGTGGAGGGAGTGAGAGTTGAAGGTATCGATCAAGAGTGGGCTGGTGTGCTAGAGGAGACCTTACACCATCAAAACTGATGCCAGAATGCAAAATTTCAAACAGTTACAACAATGAGCTCAGCTTTCCTGTCTTTTCCCTTGATTCCCCAACTGATCAAGAATGTATCCATTTTGAGAAGATTTGTAGCTCAGGTTGAGGTTCTGGATGTGAGTTTGCTCGCTGAGCTGGAAGGTTAGTTTTCAGACGTTTCGTCACCATTCTAGGTAACATCAGTGAGCCTCCGGTGAAGCGCTGGTGTTATGTCCCGCTTTCTATTTATCTGGGTAGGTTTCCTTGGGTTGGTGATGTCATTTCCTGTTCTTTTTCTCAGGGGATGGTAGATTGGCTCCAAGTCAATGTGTTTGTTGATGGAATTCCGGTTGGAATGCCATGCTTCTAGGAATTTTCTAGAAAATTCCTAGAAGCATGGCATTCCAACCGGAATTCCATCAACAAACACATTGACTTGGAGCCAATCTACCATCCCCTGAGAAAAAGAACAGGAAATGACATCACCAACACAGGAAATGACATCACCAACCCAAGGAAACCTAACCAGATAAATAGAAAGCGGGACATAACACCAGCGCTTCGTCGGAGGCTCACTGATGATGTTACCTAGAATGGTGATAAAACGTCTGAAAACTAACCTTCCAGCTCAGCGAGCAAACTCACATCCAGAATGTATCCATCTCAGCCTTAAATATACAAAAGGACACTATGGCAAGCAGTTTCAAAGACTCTGAACTTTCTGACAGAAGAAATTCCTCCTCATCTCAGTCTTAAATTGGCATCTCTTTCCTCTGAGCTGATGCCTCAGGTCCTAGACTGCCCCGTGAGGCGGAATATCTTCTCAGCATTTAACCAGTCAAGGCCCTAAAGAATTCAGTATGTCCAAATGAAATTTTCACCCATTCTTCAAGCAGTCACAACAATTTTTATGAAAGGAGAAGATGGGCACTGATTAGTGGTCAGGTTGGCACTGATTGGTGGTCAGGTTGACACTGATTGGCCGAGGTGTACTATGGTGAAGGCAACTGTGGGAACTAAATGTCCTGGGTAATTCAGAAGATGCACAAAACCTGAATTCTGTTTGCAGAGCATGGATCTCTGTGTATATACCTGTTCCTTATAGCAAGCAGGAGCCCAGGTTACCAGTTCAGCTGATTAAGTTGGTGTACTCAGGACTGTTTAATGAGTGTTTCCCAATCACACTAAATTGCATTTGAAATTTGTCTGAGTGGTGAAAAGCTTCAGTCACTTGCCTCTCTCTTTTCATCGAGTCCGAGTTCTGTGCTAGCAAAGGAGCATTCTGTGCTCCCATGGCACAGCAGGCTAAGGAGGGGCCTCTCCTCTGAGGGTCGAGGGTCTTTGGAGCTCCTTGCCACAGAGTCCCACTGCTCTCATCCTCGCACACCCACGCTCACGTGCCCACTTTGACCAGCACCGCGATACAGAGCCAGCTGCACTGACCTTCCTTCCCACCTCATTGTTGTGCAGGTTCATGAGCCTTCGGGCATGCCGCTTCACCTCGCGGGCATTGAGGAAGCGCCTGGAGAAGGTGATGCCGTGCTCAATGTCAGCCGAGCAGCCACCCCACTTCCAGCCCTTCTCTTGGTCGTAGTAGCCATGTTTGGCCCGGTCACAGCCACAGTCAGACAGGTTGCCCTGGCTGCAGGCCTGTGTGACCGCGTGGGCCACTCCCGCTGCTATGATGCTGTATGCGAAGGCTGTCTCTTTGCTACCTGGAGGAGAGAATGCACCGCCATGACTCCTCAGCACAGTTTTCTTTCTTCAGAGGGGGCAAGGGATGGTAGTGGGGGAGGCTGTTCACCATCAAGATAAATGCCAGAATGTAAAATATCAAACAAATTAACAAGGTCAGAAGTTTGACACCTCTACAGCAAAAAAATTAACAAAAATATCTACTGTCGAAGATGATTTTGCATTAGACAGCACTTGGTCAGCAACATATAGCACATACAGTTACAATTCTAGACACCTATGCTGCAGAAGAGGCCCTTTGGCCCTTCAAGTCTATACTGCCAAAAATATACTACTGCCTACATTAGTCCCACCCTCTCTCACTCGGCCCTTAGCCTTGAATGATATAACATTTCAAGTGCTCGTCCAAGCACTTTTTAAACTCACCTCCCAGGCGGGGCATTCCATACCCCCAACACCCTTTAATCATTGTGTGGAAACAGGCCATTCAGCCCAACAAGACCACACCACCTGTCTGAAGAGCATGCATCCCACCAGATCCATTCCCATATTCCTACATTTCCCATATCTAACCCACCTAACCTAAACATCTCTGGGCACTATCAGCAATTTAGCATGGCCAATCCACCCTAACCTGCATGGCTTTGGACTGTAGGATGAAACCAGAGGATTCAGAAGAAACCCAGATATGGGGAGAAAGTGCAAACAGACAGACAGTTGCCCAAGGCTAGAATTGATCCCAGGTCCCTTGCACTGTGAGGCAGAAGTACTAACCACTGAGCCACCATGCCACCCTGGGTGAAAAGGTTTTCCACAAATCCTCCCCTCACAAACAGTGCGTTCCAGACTCCCACCACTGCCTGGTTGGAAAGGTTTTCCTCAAATCCTCCCCTCCCAGCAGTGCATTCCAGACCCCCACCACTGTCTCGGTGGAAAGGTTTTCCTCAAATCCTCCCCTCCCAGGCAGTGCGTTCCAGACATCCTCCACAGTCTGGGTGAAAAACTTTTCCTCAAATCCTGCCCTCTCGGGCAGTGCGTTCCAGATCCCCACCACTGTCTGGGTGGAAAGGTTTTCCTCAAATCCTCCTCTCCCAGGCAGTGCGTTCCAGATCCCCACCACTGTCTAGGTGAAAAACTTTTCCTCAAATCCTCCTCTCCCAGGCAGTGCGTTCCAGACCCCCACCACTGTGTGGGTGGAAAGATTCTCCTCGAATCCCCTCTAAATTCTAACCTTACAGTTTAATTTGATGCCCCCTTGTTATTGACCCTCTGACTAAGGGGAACAGCTGCTTTCTCTTCACCTTGTCCACATGCATCAGAATCTCTTAGACCCTCACCAGGTTTACCCTCCTCCAACCCTTTCCTGTTGCAAAGAAAACAACTAATTGGAGGCCCTTGCTGGGCTCAGGATGCGGCCCATTTACACGGAGAGAGGGCCAGCAATGCCTCAGGTAAAACATCCGTACTGTTGCCCAGGGGCACTGGCAGAAGGGTGATGGAGTGACCATATTCGCTTTTCTGTAGGAATTAACCCAATTTTCATATCAAATAACTTCCCCACCCAAGGCACTACTTTAGTGAAATGTTGCTGTCCTGCCCCTTTGGGTGCAAAGTTACAAGCGTGGGCCTCTCCCCACCCAGGTGGATGTACAAGATTCCACGGGACCAGTTATAAGTAAGAGCTGGGAGGTTCTCCCAGTTGTCCAGGACAATACTGATCAGGTTTGGTCTTTAATTTGTTTTGATTTATTATTGTCACATGAACCTAGGTACATAGAACATTACAGCACAGTACAGGCCCTTCGACCCTCGATGTTGTGCCGACCTGTCATACCGATCTGAAGCCCATGTGAAGTACAGTGAAAAGTTTTGTTTTGCGTGCAGTGCAGGCAGATCTTATACAAAGATCATAGGGTGATTGAACAGAGCGAGGAATACGGCTGCAAAGAAGGTGCATAACAAGCAAGATCAACATTAGATTTGAAATTTGAGAGGCCCATTCGGAAGTGTGATAACGGGCGAAGAAGTTGTTCTTGAATCTTGTGAAAAGAAGGAATTTATCAAATTGGACAGGGTTCAGAAATGATTTGCCAGGCTGTTACCAGAAATGGAGGTTTAAGCTTTAAGGAGAAAGTCTGGGAGGTTGTGGAGTGATCTTACGAGGTTTATAAAATCATGGGGGGCATAGATAGGGTGAATAGCAAAGGCCTTTTCCCTATGCTGGGGGAGTTCAAAACAAGGGGGCATATTCTTAAGGTGAGAGGAGAAAGATTTAAGAGGACATGAGGGACAACGTTTTTTACATAGAGAGTGATTTGTGTATGGGATGAACTGCAAGAGGAAGTGGTGGGTGTGGGTGTAGTTAAAAGACATTTGAATAAGAAAATGAATGGTAAAGGTTTGGAGGGATATGGGCCAAACGCAGGCAGGCATGACTAGTATAGTTTGGGACTTGGATGGCATGGACTAGTTAGACGGAAGGGTCTGTTTCCATGCTGCATGACTATGAGATAAGCAGAATGTTTTAAAAAGAGATGTGGAACTTGCAAGTATGCATTGCAAGTTTTGTGTGTCCATGCAAAGAACACCAAAAATTGGTATGCAGTTGTTCAGATGTCACATTGGCCTTGATTGCAAAGGATTTGGGGACAGGAATAAAGAAATAGGATTGCATTTGCAGAGAGCTTCGGTGAGAACACAGCTGGAATACAAGGTGCCATTTCTACTGCCAGGGTGGATATCCTTGCATTGCAGGTGGTACAGTGACTGTTCCCATGGACCCTAGGATGAATGGGCTGCCCTATGATGGGGGCCTGGGTAAATTGGGCTGATGTTCTTTGGAGGGTAGAAGAATAAGAGGTGAATCCCATTGAAACAGAAAATTCTGAAGGGGATAGGAGAGGGGAGGGGCTGAGAGACTTATACCCACTGGGTGGGAAATCTGAAACATGGGAGTGATGGGATACACAGTCTCAGGGTGAGGTGTGAGAACTTGGCTGGGAAGAAGGTTTTTCATTCAGAGGTGTGTGAATGTTTGGAAACCTTCAGCCTGGAGGATTATGAAAGTTCCATTATTGAGGCTGGGACAGGCGAACGTTTGGTCTCTTGAGAAACCAAGGAGAGCGAGAGGGAAGTTGGAGTCAGAGTCCAAGATCAGCCATGATCATACTGAATGGAGGAGCAGGCCAGACCGGCCAATTGGTTTCTTGTTGTGAACTTGGAGATGTATACACTCGGCCCATTAAACTTCTTGAAATTGTGGCTTTCTAAAGGTCTCAGTCGAGCAGGCAGTGGTGACATGGGGCAATGACTAAGACCAGGATTTGTAAACATAGCCCTCTTACAAAAGCTCTGCTTAGAGTTCTGGTTAAACCCGCCCAAACCCTGAGTATCTGCACTCAGTAACAGTCCCTTCCAGTAGGGTGTATCGATCTCAGAAAAGCCACCCTGACCGACCATCATGCTGCATGCTGCCAAAAACCAAGAGGTTAGGCCACACAGACTGGGCTTGCCCTCCCTCACATATTGAGAATAAAGGACTGATCTGTTCAAAAGGTGTAAAGTGATGAAAGGTTTCATTCCACCATGCCCTAACCACCACCCCCCAACACCTCCAAAAAAAAGAGAGAAATGTTTCTCCTCATCTTCCCTGGCAGATCCCATCAGACACAAGAGGTGACCTTATTGAAAGACATGAGATTCTCAGGGAGCTTGTCAGCGGAGATGTGGAGAAGTTGTTACCCCTTGTGGGAGAGGCTAGGACCAGAGGGCAAGATCTCAGAGTAAGGGGTCGCCCATTTCTTCTTTCCAAGGGGAGTGAATCGGTGAAGTTCTTTTCCATAAAGGTCTGTCAGAGCCATTTGTTGAGTATATTCAAGGCTGAGATAGAGAGATTTTTAATCTGTAAGGGAGGAATCAAGAAATATATGAAAAGGCAAGAAAGTGGAGTTGAGAATGATTAGGTCAGGCATGATCTTATTGAGTAGCACAATCAACTTAATGGGCTGAATGGCCTCCTTCTGCTGCTACATTCCTGGCCATGTAATTGACTGTCATATAGACCTGTTTGGTTCACTAATGTCCTTCAAGGAGAGAAATGAGCCATCATTTACCCTGTCTGGGCTTACATGTGACTCCAGGCCCTGCAGCAATGGTCCAACCTTCATCAGCACTGCCCCTCCGACTGTGCCCGCTCACTCAGCACTAATCCTTTGGCAATACCCACTTCCTCAGCACTGACCGTCCGACAGAACAGCACTCCATCAGCACTGACTCTCTCACAGTTACTGCTGCCTCAGCGCTGACCATCCAATAATGCCCACTCCCTCATGCTGACACTCCAACAGTGCTGTGCTCCTTCAGCACTGACCCTCTGACAGTGCCCATTCACACAGCACTGACCTTCCAACAGTGCATGTGGAAGTACTGACCCTCCGACGACACTAGCACCGGTGGACATTGCGGGTATGGATTCTGCTGCCCTAGTCTCTGGACTGGGGCACATATAAATTAGGATCCTCACAGCTGCAGGGCACATGTGGCTGCTCACTTACCTAATTTCATCTCATGTCCAAAGACCGTCTTCTCGCCGAGTGAAGTACAGTTCCAGCGGTTGTACCTGAATTGATGCTGACACTCATCCAGCCCCATCTGTGCCCCCTCTCCAATCACAATCATGGCATCTGGACGACTCTGGCACAGGGCTCGCTGGCGCGGGGCAAGGCCAGGCATCTTATTGCAAATGATGCTGGCACCTAGAGCCACCACTGACGGGAAACCACTGTTGGCAAGAGAGCAAGACAGTGAAAACAGGACACAGAGAGAGAGAGAGATGAAGGGGCGGGAGAGGGACTGAGAAGAGAAAAGTGAGAGAGGCAACTGGAGAGAGAGGGAGGAAGGGAGATTGGGAGAAAAGGAGGGATTGAGAAATGGAGGGGATGAGAAAAATTGCTTGAGGGTGAGAGATGGGATGGAGAAATTGATGTGTTCAGAAGGAACAAGGGAATGAAAATGAAACATAAAACTCAGGAACACAGTAGGCCAATCAGCCTGCTGCACCATTCATTATGATCATCACAACTGTTCCCTGTTCCCTCTTGCCCCACCCCATGCCCTTTGATCCCTTTAGACCCAAGAACTATATCCAATTCCTCAAAAGCATTCAAGGTTTTGGCCTGAACCACATTCAAAGGCAGAGGATTCCATGGGCGCCTCAGTCTCTGGATGAATATATTTCTCCTCAGTTCAGTCCTAAATGGTGCATCCCATATCCTTAGACTGTGAGCTCCTGGTTCAGGACTCCTCAGTCTTTGGGAACAACCTTCCTGTGTTTATCCTGTCTAGTCCTGTTAGAATTTTATAGAGTTCTGTGAGAGAGGAGGAAGGAGGGAATGAGGAGAAATGGGGAGAGTTGGGGAAGGAGAGAAAGGAGGGAATGTGTGGAAAGTAGAGGAGAAAGGAGGGAGCATGGGGGAAAAAGAGAGAGGGAGAAGGAGGAAGCGTGGGGGAAGGAGTGAGAGGGGAAAGGAGAGATTGTGGGGGTAGGAGAGAAAGGGGAAAGGAAGACGTGTGGGCGAAGCAGAGAGAGGGGAGAGGGAGGGAGAGTGGGGAAAGGAGGGAGAATGGGGGAAGGAGAGAAAGGGGAAGGGAGGGAGAATGGTGGAAGGAAAGAGTGAAAGGAAAGGAAGGAGAATTGTTGAAGGAGAGCATGGGGAAGGAGGGAGGGTGGGGGAAGGAGAGAGAGGGGAGATATTGGGGAAGGAGGTAACATGGTGGAAGTATGAAGGCATTGTCATGGAAGGAGGGAGAGGGGGATGGATTGGTATTGAAGGAAAGCTGGCGTGGAATCTTGCTCAGAGAGGGAGAGGCAAAGTGAGGGAGGAAGTGATGACAATGTGGTAGTGAGAGAGAAAGGCAGACATAGCAAGGGAGAGTGAGAAACAGGGACAAAGGGAGACAGAGCAGAGCCCACAGAGAGTTAAGGAGACCAAGCTGCAGGGAGAAGGGAGCTGTGCACAAATGTGCCTAAAGGCCCAGACTTGGAGCAAACATGCTGTTGCCTCACTGGTGACAGTAAAAGGGAGCAACACAGAGCTGCATTGTTTGTAACTATTCAAACATCCCAGTGTTTCTCTAGTACCACCTCAGAAAACATTGCCCCCAGCTGAGGTATGGTCGATGGGGATTAACTCTGTGCTCCCCCTCTGGCACAGCTAGTTTCCTTATCCCACACAGGGCCAGTATGAGGACATTCAATACCCCTGATGACAAAGGATGCTGCTAATATCATCGATGAGCACTCCCTGTGACCTCCCCATAGTTAAATATCCACTTGATGGCCCAACACAAATGTGGCCATTTTGGTAGACAGAGACATACAGCTCAAAGGGTTGAGAGATACAGCTCTCCTCCCAGGACAGAGATGAAAATGTTCTTCTGCCACCTTTCACTTCACCTGTCCTTCCAGTAATGGCCACGGGACCTTTTGCATCTGCTTGTGAGGGCAAACAAGGTCAAATGTCTCTTCTAAGGAGATGGCACATCCAACAGTGTAGTGCTCCCTCAGTGCAGGCCTTCCAACAGTGCCCACTCCCCCAGTACTAACCCTCCGACAATGCGGCACTGCCTCAGCGCAGACCCTTTGACAGTGCTCTCTACCTCAGTGCTGACCCTCCAACAGTGCAGCTTTCCCTCAGCAATGACCCTCCCACAATACGGCACTCACTCAGTGTTGACCTTCCCACAGTGCGACACTCCCTCAGTGCTGACCCACTGAGAGCATGGCCCTCCCTCAGCACTGACACTGAGCCTGGTTTGCCCCAAGATTATGTTGAGGTCTCATATTCACAAACATGAAGTTCAAATAGCAGTGCAGACTGAGCAGGGCACATCAAAGTGTGATTATAATTACAATCCAATCACCCTGCTGTAAGGTTTGGGATCTCTATCAGTCAGGAACTAACTGCACTGCACCCGAATTCATTCAGTATCCTACTGGTAAGTTGTGTTAGCCAGAGCTAAGGAGGCCTGATGGGTAGTGTAGAGGGATTACCATATATCTAAACTTATGCTGTCCCTGCTTTAGGAGTGTTTGATGATGAAGGTTTACTCTGTATCTAACCCCATGGTGCCCGTCTCCTGACAGTATTTGATGGGGACAGTGTAGAGAGAGCTTTACCCTGTATTTAACCCCTTGCGGTCCCTGTCCTGGGAGTATTTGATGGAGACAGTGTAGCAAGAGCTTTACTTTCAGTTTAACAAAGGAGAGGAAGTCTATCCTATATCTGTCTTGGGTTATGAAGACTGCCACTGTTCCCCCTTTGTCATTGGTGATTGTGTGACTGGTGCGGAGGCCAGGGAAGGCCTCAAAGATGTGCCTGTGGGTTGGGATAGGGAGTGAGTAGATCATTGACAAACATACGAAGAAGTTTCTGAATGATGCAAAACTGGGTGGGATTGTGACTTGGTGGATGCAGGAGACTTCACGGTGATTTAGACAAGCTGTATGAGTGGGCAAACACACGGCAGACGCAGTACAAGGTGGCTAATTAGGAACTTCTATATAAAACGTGAAAGAACTGCAGATACTGTAAATCAGAAACAAAAAACAGAAATTAGAGTTAACGTTTTGGGTCAGTTCTGAGGAAGGTCACTTGAACAGAAATGCTAGCTCTGATTTTGCTCCACAGATGCTGCCAAACCTGCTGCGTTTTACCAACAATTTCTATTTTTGTGTAGGAAATTCTAGACTTTGTTTTGAAAACAGAAAAGCAGATTTTTATTTAACTGGTGATATCTTGAGAAGTGTGGAAGTGAAGATGTGGATAAAGGGATCTGGGTATCCTTATGCAATGAAAGTTGGCGCTGCAAGCAATCGGGAGGGCAAATTATATAATGGTTTTAATTGCAAAATGATTTGAGTGTTCGCTTTGGAATGTCTCACCACGGTTGTACCTGGCCTCGGTGAGACAGCTTCTGGAGTATCGTGCACTGTTTCTACTTCACTATCTAAGAAAGATGACCTTGCCATTGAGGGAGTGCATTGGACATTCACCAGGCTGGCACTGGGAATGGCAGGTTTCGTTGGCCTGTACTCACTAGTGTTGCTAGGACTGAGAGGAAGATCTGATTGAAACATATGCGACTCTAACAGGACTGTACTGACAGAGAGTGTGTATCCCCTGGTTTCAGGAGTTCAAAACCAGGGGGCACAGTCCCAGGGTATGAGGCTGACCATTTGGGATTGAGGTGTGGAAAAAATTCTTCACTCAAAGAGTAGCGACCGGTGGGATCCTCTACCACAAACAGCTGTAGAGATCAAGTCACTGAGAAAGCTTGATAAAGATTGATAAATTTATCGATTTTAAAGGTATCAAAGGGCATGAGGAGAAAGCAGGGATATGGCGTTGAGAGAGATGATTGGCCATGATCATTTTGAATGGCAGAGCACACTTGAAGGGCTTCCTTCTGCCCCTTGTCTCAGTATTGGTTTATTCAGTTCAGAACAGTAGAAGTATTGTTGGTGTAATTTCGAGGTGTATAGCTCTGATGTGCAGCCAGTGCAGAGATCGAGGACAAAGCAGCTGTCTACCCCCGAGCCAATTCGCCTCTGAACCAGTTCCTCCTCTTCCAGGGATGTGCAGATTAGGTGGATTGGCCGTGCTAAATTGCCCCGTAGAGCCCAGGGATGTGTGGGCTGGGTTGGATTGGCCGTGCTAAATTGTCCCGTAGTGCCCAGGATGTGCGGGTTAGGGTGGGATTGGCCGTGCTAAATTGTCCCGTAGTGCCCAGGGATGTGCAGGTTAGGGTGGGATTAGCCGTGCTAAATTGTCCCATAGTGCCCAGGGATGTGCGTGTTAGGGTGGGATTGGCTGTGCTAATTTGTCCCGTAGTGCCCAGGGATGTGCGGGTTAGGGTGGACTGGCCGTGCTAAATTGTCCCATTGTGCCCATGGATGTGCAGATTAGGGTGGATTGGCTGTGCTGAATTGTCCCATACTGCCCAGGGATGTGTGGGTTGGGGTGGATTGGCCGTGCTAAATTGTTCCGTAGTGCCCAGGGATGTGCGGGTTAGGGTGGATTGGCTGTGCTAAATTGTCCCGTAGTGCCCAGGGATGTGCGGGTTGGGGTGGATTGGCTGCGCTGAATTGTCCTATAGTGCCCAGGGATGTGCAGGTTAGGGTGGATTGGCTGCGCTGAATTGTCCCATAGTGCCCAGGGATGTGCAGGTTCGGGTGGATTGGCTGTGCTAAATTGTCCCATAGTACCCAGGGATGTGCAGGTTAGGGTGGATTGGCCGTGCTAAATTGTTCCATAGTGCCCAGGGATGTGCAGGTTAGGGTGGATTGGTCATGCTAAATTTCCCGTTGTGTGTGCTAAATGGATTAGCCATGGGAAATGCGGGTTGCAGGGGTTGGGTGGGGACGATGGGTGTGGACTCAATGGGCTGAATGGCCTGCGTCCACACTGTTGGGATTCCATGATTCAGTGATCAAACTCAGAGAGCAAAAGGGCCTTGAAACATCCGTGTGAACTTACAAACACAGGTTGCCTCTATTCACATCCGCCTTGGAAGCAGGGAAGAATCTGTCAGCCAGGACAGAAGGCGTTGGGCTCAGGAATTCACTTGTGGTGGTGGATAAGGGGTGAGCTATGTGAACCAGTAGCACTAACAGTGCATGTGTGGGCGAGCTCCTTGTATCAGGCACTGTACACCCACAGGAACCAATCCTGACAGGCTGCATGGGATTTTTTTAATAAAAAAAATTACCACATCCTAGACCAATAAATTAGACAGCAGCTGCTGGTGAATGCAAAAATGTATGAACCTCCACTGCCAACGAGTGATTTTAGTTTAACATCACTCAAACACAAAGGTTAGATGGTCCTGTCCTTGTCAAGGGTGTGAAGATCTAAATATATTCTCTCCCCGACACCCCCAGGACAGGGACAGCATGGAGTTAGATACAGAGTAAAGCTTTCTCTGCACTGTTCCCATCAGACACTGCTAGGATAGGGGCATAGAACATAGAACAGTACAGCACAGAACAGGCCCTTCAGCCCACGATGTTGTGCCGACCATTGATCCTCATGTATGCACCCTCAAATTTCTGTGACCATATGCATGTCCAGCAGTCTCTTAAATGTCCCCAATGGCCTTGCTTCCACAACTGCTGCTGGCAACGCATTCCATGCTCTCACAACTCTCTGTGTAAAGAACACGCCTCTGACATCCCCTCTATACTTTCCTCCAACCAGCTTAAAACTATGACCCCTCGTGTTAGCCATTTCTGCCCTGGGAAATAGTCTCTGGCTATCAACTCTATCTATGCCTCTCATTATCTTGTATACCTCAATTAGGTCCCCTCTCCTCCTCCTTTTCTCCAATGAAAAAAGTCCAAACTCAGTCAACCTCTCTTCATAAGATAAGCCCTCCAGTCCAGGCAGCATCCTGGTAAACCTCCTCTGAACCCTCTCCAAAGCATCCACATCTTTCCTATAATAGGGCGACCAGAACTGGACGCAGTATTCCAAGTGCGGTCTAACCAAAGTTTTATAGAGCTGCAACAAGATCTCACGACTCTTAAACTCAATCCCCCTGTTAATGAAAGCCAAAACACCATATGCTTTCTTAACAACCCTGTCCACTTGGGTGGCCATTTTAAGGGATCTATGTATCTGCACACCAAGATCCCTCTGTTCCTCCACACTGCCAAGAATCCTATCCTTAATCCTGTACTCAGCTTTCAAATTCGACCTTCCAAAATGCATCACCTCGCATTTATCCAGGTTGAACTCCATCTGCCACCTCTCAGCCCATCTCTGCATCCTGTCAATGTCCCGCTGCAGCCTACAACAGACGTCTATACTGTCAACGACACCTGCGACCTTGGTGTCATCTGCAAACTTGCTGACCCATCCTTCAATCCCCTCATCCAAGTCATTGTTGGGCAGCATGGGGTTAGATAGACAGTAAAGCTTCCTCTACACTGTCCCCATCAGACACTGCCAGGACAAGGGCAGCACGGGGTTAGATGGACAGTACAGCACCCTCTATGCCTCTACAATGTCTAAATGGTCATCCTGCTTCTCTTACATCCAGTACTGAAGGAAATGCCTCTAGTGAAATGTATGGAAGGCTGAAGCCGTTGTTTCCAGACCCTACTCCAAGCTGCATTCCCAAGCAATAATACCCTTGCGTTTTCTGCGAAGGGTGTGAAGTTGAACCATACTGTTTGCCAGCTTAATCTGGCACTGAACCCCCAGCTTCTGAACTCACACCCCCACCATCAATAAGGTCACACATTTCCATTACTCTAACGCTGCCTGTCTGTGCTCCTCTACTAGCTTATGAGCTGCTAAACCCCTCGTCTGTGCCCTCATTTCCTCCAAACTCTACTTTTCCAAATCACTTCAGGCTGGTCTCCCACATTCTAACATCTGGAATCTCCATCTCATCCCAAACCCAACTACTTTGATACATCTGTGTCGTAACTCACATTGAACCCGGTCACCCTTCGACTCAAACCTCTGCTCACTGACACACACATTCCCCAGCCCTTAACGCCACATTTTTAAAATCCTCTGGGAGCTTTGCTCTGTACCTAAACCCCTCCTGTCCCTCTCCTGGAAATGTTTGAAGGGGACATCGTAGAGAAAGTTTTACTCTGCCTCTAACCCGTGTCCCCTATTCTGGATGTGTTTTTTGGGGGAGCAGTGTAGAGGGAAGTTTACTCTGCATCTAACCCTGTGCTGTACCTGTCCTGTGTGCGTTTGTTGGGTGAACAGGGAGCTTTACGCTGCATCTAACCCCATGCTGTCCCTGTCCTGGGTGTGTTTGATGTGAGGACAATGTAGAAAGAGATTTACTCTGTATCTAACCCCATGCTGTCCCAGTCCTGGGAAAGCTTGACAGAGAGACAGAGTAGAGGGCTTTTCACTCTGTGCTGTCCCTGGGTGTGTTTGATGCAGCCAGTGTAGAGGCAGCTTTACTCTGTACCTAATCCTACGGCTGCCCCTGTCCTGAGAGTGTTTGGTGTGGCCAATGTAGAGGAAGCTTTACTCTGTATGTAACCCCATGCTGTTCCTGATCTGGGTATGTTTGTTGGGGCCAGTGTAGAGGGAGCTTTATTCTGTACCTAACCCTGTTGTATCCCTGAACTGGGAGTGTTTGTTGTGGGACAGTTTATAGAGGGGTCTGCATTTTATTTTCTCTTGAGGTTGTCTAAAATTAAGGATATGGTCCTCAGGGCTGCCCAGATAAATGACTGACAGAAGACAGCAAGAGAGACTTACCCAGCTCCTAAATAGACCATCCCGATGCAGAGGAGAGTGTTGTACATTCCTGGATTCAGCCTCAACTCCATGCTGTCAATCCCTGCATGGATGTTTGCAGGGACCTGTGTGTGTGAGCCAGATCACAGACTGACTGCCCCTTCATGCAAGCGTAGATTCTCCCCCCTCTTTTCGAACCAGGAGAGGTGCAGACTTCAAACAATTCCAGAGCTGGTGAAGAAACTCTCACAGCCTCCTGGGCACTGTCAGGGAGTCTTGGCAGGTTGTGGAGATTACCTAACACTAGCTAGAAGGTTTTCCAATCCAAGCTCAGGCAGTCGAGGCAGGTAGCACTGGCATTTCTGAGTTTCACTGTCTTCTGCAGGTGCATGTCTGAACTTGGGGTAGAGAACGCACACACTGCACAGAAACCAGTTTCTCTTCCTGATCTCTGTGGGAGGAATCTGTCTTTTTTTACCCCCAAGGGAAAAAAAACCTCCAAAAAGGCAGAGGAGAAAGAAAGAAGTGTCTTTTCCTTCAAGGTTTCGCTGAACGAAACACCGACTAGTTCAAGATCACTGACAGCAAACTGGAGGAGGAAGTTCTGATACAAATTTCTCTTTCACAAACATCTTCACAATTGCTTTACCTCAACACACACACACACAGAGAGAGAGGGAGAGAGAGAGTAAGCTTTCATTGTGCAAATACTTTTGGAGCTTTTACCTGCCTCCACGTTGATCAGAAAGAGCAAAAACAAAACGTTTGTCACATTTAGAAAGCCTCACCTCAGAGTTAACCAATAATCAGATTAACAGATTAGTTCCTCAGGTACAGAGGAGAGGTGCTTTGAAATCTCCGCTGTGTAGCTGGAGTGTGATTACTTGCAGCCTGCCCATTGCTCGGCACTTCTAAGCTCAGTAGTTTCTCTCTCTCTCTCTCTCTGTTGCTCTCTCTGTCTCTATCTCTCTCCCTCCCTCTCTCCCTCCCTCTCTTTCTTTCTCTCCCCCCACTCCCACCACCACACCAACCTCCCTTACCCGACACACAAATACATTCTTTTCTCACGAAGTCAAGCACCGCCCAGGTGAATGCAGTCTCTCCCAGTGCATCGGCAACACGTGTCGGAAAGGGAGGCGGTGTTGTAGAGAGGTAGACGGAGGGAGGGAGGGAGAGAGAGCGACAGGTAGGTGTATAGAGAGGGATAGAGAGAGGGAGAGAGAGTGATAGACACACAGATACAGGCAGATGGAGAAAGAGAGAGACAGACAGACAGGCAGGTGGATAGGGAGAGAGAGAGATACAGACGGACACGCTGGTGGGTAGAGAGAGAGAGAGTCAGCCAAGTGAATAGGGGGAGAGAGAGAAAGAGACAGGCAGGTATATAGAGAGGGATAGAGAAAGGGAGAGAATGATAGACACAGAGATATAGGCAGATGGAGAAAGAGAGAGACAGACAGGCAGGTGGATAGGGAGAGAGAGAGATACAGACTGACACGCTGGTGGGTAGAGAGAGAGAGAGTCAGCCAAGTGAATAGGGAGAGAGAGAGAAAGAGACTGCCAGGTATATAGAGAGGGATAGAGAGAGTGATAGACACAGAGATACAGGCAGATGGAGAAAGAGACAGACAGACAGGCAGGTGGTTAAGGAGAGAGAGAGATACAGAGGGACACACTGGTGGGTAGAGAGAGAGAGACAGAGTCAGCCACATGAATAAGGAAAGAGAGAGAATGAGATAGGCAAGTGGAGAGAGAGAGACAGACAGAGGGACAGGCAGGCGGATAGGGAGAGACAGAGAGACGGGTATTTGGATAGGGAGAGACAAAGGGGCAGGCAAGTGGATAGAGAGAAAGTCACAGGGACAGGGAAGGATAGAGAGGAAGAGAGATAGAGGGACAGACAGGTGGAGAGGCGGGAGGATAGAGAGAGGTGGGAATGGTAAGAGTGTATAAACGGGGGCAGTTGGAGAGGGAGCAAATAAAGAGATGGAGAGGCAGAGGATAGAGGAAGTAGGATAGAAGGTGAGTGAGACAAGATGTTAGAGAGGTAAAATGAGGAGGTAAACATGGAGAAAAGAATAGAATTGGGAAGGATAGAGGAAAAAACATAGAGAGAGTTAATTGGACAGAGAGATAGAGATGAGGTAATAGAGATAAGGGACAGAAAGGATGAGAGAGAATAATAAGACCAGATGAGAGGGCAGGGTATAGAGAATAAAGGAGAGAGATGGGGACAGATATGGGGTGAGAGAGGGAGGGCTGAACGGGATAGAGAGACAAGGTGACAGTCAAATAGTGAGACAGAAGGGGATAGCATGGGAGGAAGGAGATAGAAATATATAGAGGATAAAGGAGAGAGATGGGGACAGATATGGGGTGAGAGAGGGAGGGCTGAACGGGATAGAGAGACAAGGTGACAGTCAAATAGTGAGACAGAAGGGGATAGCATGGGAGGAAGGAGATAGAAATATATAGAGGATAAAGGAGAGAGATGGGGACAGATATGGGGTGAGAGAGGGAGGGCTGAACGGGATAGAGAGACAAGGTGACAGTCAAATAGTGAGACAGAAGGGGATAGCATGGGAGGAAGGAGATAGAAATATATAGAGGATAAAGGAATGAGATGGGGACAGATATGGGGTGAGAGAGGGAGGGCTGAACGGGATAGAGAGACTAGGTGACAGTCAAATGGTGCGACAGAAGGGGATAGCATGAGAGGAAGGAGATAGAAATATATAGAGAATAAAGGAGAGAGATGGGGACAGATATGGGGTGAGAGAGGGAGGGCTGAACGGGATAGAGAGACAAGGTGACAGTCAAATAGTGAGACAGAAGGGGATAGCATGGGAGGAAGGAGATAGAAATATATAGAGGATAAAGGAGAGAGATGGGGACAGATATGGGGTGAGAGAGGGAGGGCTGAACGGGATAGAGAGACAAGGTGACAGTCAAATAGTGAGACAGAAGGGGATAGCATGGGAGGAAGGAGATAGAAATATATAGAGGATAAAGGAGAGAGATGGGGACAGATATGGGGTGAGAGAGGGAGGGCTGAACGGGATAGAGAGACTAGGTGACAGTCAAATGGTGCGACAGAAGGGGATAGCATGAGAGGAAGGAGATAGAAATATATAGAGAATAAAGGAGAGAGATGGGGACAGATATGGGGTGAGAGAGGGAGGGCTGAATGGGATAGAGAGACTAGGTGACAGTCAAATGGTGCGACAGAAGGGGATAGCATGAGAGGAAGGAGATAGAAATATATAGAGAATAAAGGAGAGAGATGGGGACAGATATGGGGTGAGAGAGGGAGGGCTGAACGGGATAGAGAGACAAGGTGACAGTCAAATGGTGCGACAGAAGGGGATAGCATGAGAGGAAGGAGATAGAAATATATAGAGAATAAAGGAGAGAGATGGGGACAGATATGGGGTGAGAGAGGGAGGGCTGAACGGGATAGAGAGACAAGGTGACAGTCAAATAGTGAGACAGAAGGGGATAGCATGAGAGGAAGGAGATAGAAATATATAGAGGATAAAGGAGAGAGATGGGGACAGATATGGGGTGAGAGAGGGAGGGCTGAACGGGATAGAGAGACTAGGTGACAGTCAAATGGTGCGACAGAAGGGGATAGCATGAGAGGAAGGAGATAGAAATATATAGAGAATAAAGGAGAGAGATGGGGACAGATATGGGGTGAGAGAGGGAGGGCTGAACGGGATAGAGAGACAAGGTGACAGTCAAATGGTGAGACAGAAGGGGATAGCGTGAGAGAAAGGAGATAGAAATATATAGAGAATAAAGGAGAGAGATGGGGACAGATATGGGGTGAGAGAGGGAGGGCTGAACGGGATAGAGAGACAAGGTGACAGTCAAATGGTGAGACAGAAGGGGATAGCATGAGAGGAAGGAGATAGAAATATATAGAGGATAAAGGAGAGAGATGGGGACAGATATGGGGTGAGAGAGGGAGGGCTGAACGGGATAGAGAGACTAGGTGACAGTCAAATGGTGCGACAGAAGGGGATAGCATGAGAGGAAGGAGATAGAAATATATAGAGAATAAAGGAGAGAGATGGGGACAGATATGGGGTGAGAGAGGGAGGGCTGAACGGGATAGAGAGACAAGGTGACAGTCAAATGGTGAGACAGAAGGGGATAGCGTGAGAGAAAGGAGATAGAAATATATAGAGAATAAAGGAGAGAGATGGGGACAGATAAGGGGTGAGAGAGGGAGGGCTGAACGGGATAGAGAGACAAGGTGACAGTCAAATGGTGAGACAGAAGGGGATAGCATGAGAGGAAGGAGATAGAAATATATAGAGAATAAAGGAGAGAGATGGGGACAGATATGGGGTGAGAGAGGGAGGGCTGAATGGGATAGAGAGACAAGGTGACAGTCAAATGGTGCGACAGAAGGGGATAGCGTGAGAGGAAGGAGATAGAAATGAGATGATAGAAACAGAGATGGAGATGAGGGATAGAGATAAGGGGATAGAGATAAGGAAAGACTGGAGTAGAAAAGGAGGGAGAGAGAAGATAGGCATGATAGAAATAGAACAAAGAGGTAATTGAGAGACATGGTAGGCCTAGAGGGAGAGACGGAAGGCAAGTACATAGGTATAGGAAGAGAGAAGAAAGGAGTGAGCGAGGGTGATTGAGATAGGAGGAACGGACAGTTAATAGAGTGAGTGAGGGGTAGCTAGGGAGAGATAAAGAGAGACAGGTGAAGAGACAGGGATGGAGAGAAAGTGACAGTTTGTGGGGAGATAAAGGGTAACAGTTAGAGAGGAGGATGGAGACAGTGGCAGGACAGAGTGGCAAAGATAACGAAGAAAGGAAAATGGCAGGGTGGGGAAGTTATAGAAAAAGAGAAATTGAAGGAGTAAGAGAGAGAAAGGGAGAAAAAGAGTGGGATAGGAAGGTAGAGAAAAGGCGGGAGGGATGTAAAGAGCTAGAGTGTTAGCACGAGTCAAGATAGATAGAGGGAATAGAGGTCTAAGTAGAGGTAGTGAATGAGGGGCAGAGGGAGACCAGCAGTAAGAGAGAGATATGAATATGGTTGTGGTTGTTAGTTATCTCAGCAGGAACTGCTCAGGGTAGATATTTTACTGAGCAGCCTGTTCAGCCATGCTCTTGCACACCTCAGGAGCAGGTGGGACTCGGCTCAGAGATAGAGATACCACTGTGCCACCAGAGGACAGCTCCACAGGGTAGTTTCCCAGGCCAGACTTCCTTCATCAATGACCTTCCCTCCTTCATACAGTCAGAAGTGGGGATGTTTGCTGCTGATTGCATAATGTTCAGCACTATTCACAACTCCTTAGATACTAAAGGAGTTGGTGTTCATATGTAGATAACAAGTTGTGGAACTGGATGAACACAACAGGCTAAGCAGCATCAGAGGATCAGGAAGGCTGACGTTATGGGCCTAGACACTTCCGACCCTTTTGCTGAAGAAGGGTCTAGGCCTAAAACGTCAGCCTTCCTGCTCCTCTGATGCTGCTTGGCCTGTTGTGTTCATCCAGCTCTATACCTTGTTATCTCAAAATTCTCCAGCATCTGCAGTTCCTACTATCTCTAATGTTCATATGCAATCTGTGTCCAAATGCAGCAAGACCTGGACAAGATCCAAGTTTGTGTTGACAAGTGGCAAGCTACATTCACACTACATAGGGACCAGGCAATGACCATTTCCAACAAGAGAGAATCTAACCATCGCCCCTTGATATTCAGTGGCATTATCATCACTGAATACCCCCACTGTCAACATCCTGGGGAATATCATTGACCAGAATGAACTGGAGCCATCCATATCAATGCAGGCTACAGGAGCAGGCCGGAGACTGGGAATCCTCTGGTGAGTAAGTCACCTTCTGACTCACCCCGAAAGCATGTCCCACCATCCACAAGGCACAAGTTAGGAGGGTGATGGAACTCTCCCCACTTGCCTAAATGGATGCGGCTCCAACAACACTCAAGAATCTCAACACCATCCAGGACAAAGCAGCCACCTCCTGCTTGATTGACACACTAAACCCCACCTTCAGCACTCACTCCCTCCACCACTAGCACACAGCAGCACATGAGTACCGTCTACAAGATGCACTACAGTGACTCGCCAAGGCTCTTTCCTTCTGGAAGCAGTTTTGAAATCTGCTACATCTTTAAAATGGACCACTCATTTTTACTCCACAACTTAAATACAACATAAACATTTCGAACTCCTACTAAGCACATGTGCGTCAAGTGTTTCAGACAGTGTCAAGGGAGATTTCCGCTTTATCCAACACTATGCTGTCTCTGCCCTGTGGATTTTCTTAATCAGAATAGTACTGAGGAAGCTTTACTTTCACTTTGCAGATTAGAGGGAGCTTCATTTACAGTTTAAAAGAGTAGGGTGAGCTGTTCTCTGTGTACAACCTCATGTTGTATCTGTCTTGAATGGTTGTAGCAGGACAGTATAGAGGAAGATTGACTCTGTATTGGCTCCATACTGTCCCTGTTCTGGGAGTGTTGGACGGGGGCCACTGTAGTGTGAGCTTTACTCTGTACCTAACCCTGTGCTATCACTGTCCTGGGAGTTTTTGATGGGGAGCAGTGTAGAGGAAGCTTTACGCTGTATCTAACCCCATGCTGTCCCTGTCCTGGGAGTATTTGATGGGGACAGTGGAGGGAGCTTTAGTCTGTATCTAACCCTGTGTTGTCCCTGTCCAGGAAGCTTTTGATGGGGACAGTAAGGAGAGAGCTTTACTCTGCATCAAATCCTGTGCTGCACCTGTCCTCAGCCCATATGCATGGACCCAATTCCTGTGCAGTTTATCAGTCATTTATGCTACGTGTTGTGAATTGAAGTTGCTGTCCTGTAGACTAGTCCCTGCCTAGTCAGTGGTGGAAGAGCAACTGGGGAGTTTCGAGTTGTTGTTCTCCCAGTCTGTAACCCATTGGTGACTGAATGGGCCAACACATCTCCCCTGATTCTCGCCAGCTTTCTCCACTGCCCTGCTGTGCAGCCCCTGCGGCTGATCAGCTTGCTTAGAGCAGCAAGTTGACCAGGAGCTTGATGGCTGAGGCCCACACTGCAGGCAGGTGTCATAACGCAGTTTACAACTTCCTGCTGTTTGCCAAGGCAGATAACAGCAGGGCTGGGTAAATACGGGACCCAGCTTATCAGAACATGCACAATAATGAGGGCCTTGTTCACCAGGCAGCCCTGCTTGCACCAGGCAGCTAGTTACAGGGTCACCCGGGGGCTGCTGGAACATTGGGCACCTCTACCAGTGGTGGGAGCTTTCTGCTTTCTACAAACCCACCCTGAAACCTGGATGTGTCCTATTCAACTATGAAAGACTTCACAGCTCTCAACACCAGCCGTGTTGAAACTTCCCCTAACTGCATTCACCACTTGAGTGACTAGAGAGTGTTACGTTGCCTCTTTCTCTCAATCCCTAAGTTGGTGTTGTTCTGTCACCTTTCTTTCAGGGCAGACATCTATACAATAACTACTGTCTGTCAGTTCCTTCTCCTTTCTCTCAGTGAAATATCTGTACAGTAACTGCTGTCTCTGAGTCCCCACCCTCTCTCTCTCAGGGAGATATCTGCACACTGACTGGTGTCTCTCAATCCCCCCCGCTCTCTCTCTCAGGGAGATATCTGCACACTGACTGGTGTCTCTCAGTCCCCTCTTGTAGGCTCTCTGTCAGAGAGACATCTGTACCCTAGTGTCTCTTACACCCCCTATCTGTCCCTCAGGGAGATGTCTGTACACTGACAGGTGTCTCTCAGGCACCCACCCCCTTTCTCTCAGGGAGATGTCTGTACACTAACTATTGTGTCTTAGTCCTCTCTCTCTCTCTCTCTCTCTCTCTCTCTGTCTATCACTCATGGAGGTATCTTTATGCTACTGGTCTCATTCTGTATCTCCCTCTCTGTCAAAGAGACATCCGTGTACTGACTAGTGTTTCTCACTCCCCTCTCCCTCAGAGAGGTATCTGAACATTGATTGGTGTCTCTCAGTACCCCTTCTCTCTCTGTGGGAGAGTTCTGTGCAGTAACTAGTGTCTCACAGACCTCCTTTCTCTCTCTCAGGGAGATGTCTGGACACTGACTGGTGTCTCTCAGACCCCACTCTCTCTCTGTCTCTCAGGGAGGCATCTGGACGCTAACTGGTCTCACTCTGTATCTCCTTCTCTGTTAGGGAGGAATCTGCACCTTGACTGGAGCCTCTCTCCCCGCCACCCCAACACCCCACGCCCATTCTACCACCCCCCCCGTCTCTCTCTGTCTCTCGGGGAGGCATCTGGACACTAACTGGTCTCACTCTGTATCTCTCTCTATCAGGGAGGTATCTGTACCTTGACTGGAGCCTCTCTCCCCACCCCCATTCCCCCTGTCTCCCTCTCTCTGTCTCTCCATACACTGACTGGTGTCTCTCAATTGTCTCTCTCTCTCTCTCTCTCTCTCTATCTCTTAGCGAGATATCTGTACACCGATTGGTGTCTATCAGGCCCCTCTCTCTCAGGGAGATATCCATACACTGACTGGTGTCTCTGAGTCATCTCTCTCTCTCTCACAGAGAGATATCCATACACTGACTGGTGTGTCTCAATCATCTCTCTCTCTCAGTGAGATATCTGTACACTGACTGGTGTCTCTCAATCATCTCTCTCTCTCTCAGGGAGATATCCGTACACTGACTGGTGTCTCTCAATCATCTCTCTCTCTCTCAGGGAGATATCCGTACACTGACTGGTGTCTCTCAATCATCTCTCTCTCTCTCAGGGAGATATCCGTACACTGACTGGTGTCTCTCAATCATCTCTTCTCTGTCTCTCAGGGAGATATCCGTACACTGACTGGTGTGTCTGTCCCTCTCTGGTATCTCTTAGGCCTGTTTCTCTCCCACTCTCTCTCAGACCCCAGGTACAGTGCATTGTGAACAAGATCTGAAAATTAACCAGTTCAGGATCTGGATGAGGAGGCCTGGGAGGCATCTGCTGGCATGGACAGAGTTATTGTCAGCTGGAGGGGTTTGCAAAACCCCCAGCCTCAGACTGAATCACTGCCCAGCAATTGGAAGAGCCAAATTGACTGTTGGTTCGATTCTTCATGCCCTGAATCCCACCTTGCTGTCAGGGCACAGAGCAAATTTGCAATGTGGTTGAACATTGATACACCACTGTCATCTTGTGGCCTTTGGAAGCATTACTTAATGATCAAGACTTCGAGAAATAGGAACGGTAGGAGGCCATTTGGCCCCTGGAGCCTGCACAGTAGGGGCACTTCAATTCCAATGCTCCTTATGTCCACTTTCCTGCCCTTTCCCTTTAATTTCTGATTCCCTGACTGATCCTGAACCTATCTCAGCCTTAAATATATACAAGGCCTCTGTCCCCACAGCTCTCTGTGGCAAGGAGTTCCAAAACACTCACAACCCTCTGAGAAAAGAAATTCCTCCTCATCTCATTCTTAAATTGGCACCCCTTTATTCTGAGACTTTACCCTGTGGTCCTAGACTCTTTTCATCAGTGTGTCAAATTCAAACACGTCCATTGTCCAGATATTGTTCACTACCTCCGCACCTTCTCAAAGCATCTTCACCCCCTCACACACCAAGTGCATGGCGATGAATTTAAATTCATTTAATCAAACCTTGACTATATTGCCAGCCTTGGGGGTTGTGACCGTGACAGCCGTCATTGATCATTGAAAGTATGCCCTTTAAGGGAGGGGAATCTGCATCCCATCACCTGGTCTAGGCCGACACATGACTCCAGACCCCACATGGCAATGTGGTTGACCATCTGAACTAGCCTGACAAGCCACTCCATTCAACAGGTACAAATGCTGGATCACCCAGTGACAGCCCGTATCCCGTTGAAACAAAAAGTATGGCAGCCAATTTGCACAAAGTAACTCCCACAAATGGCAGTGTAATAAATGATCCAGATCAGAAAACCCCTTCTAAACCTCCTTCCCTTCTTCTGAGAGTTAGAACATAGAACATAGAAAAGTACAGCACAGTACAGGCCCTTTGGCCCACGATGTTGTGCCATGGAATAATCCTAATCCAAAAATAAAACAACCTAACCTACATTCCCCTCAATTCACTGCTGCCCTTGTGCATGTCCAGCAGTCGCTTAAATGTCACTAATGACTCCGCTTCCACGACTACCACAGGCAAACTATTCCATGCGCTCACAACTCTCTGGGTGAAGAACTTCCCTCTGACATCTCCTCTATACCTTTCCTCCTAACACCTTAAAACTATGACCCCTCGTGGCAGTCAATCCTGCCCTGGGGAAAAGTCTCTGGCTGTCGACTCTATCCATGCCTCTCATTACCTTGTACACCTCGATCAGGTCACCTCTCTTCCTCCTTCTCTCCAGAGAGAAAAGTCCGAGCTCAATCAACCTCTCCTCATAAGACAAGCCCTCCAGTCCAGGCAGCAACCTGATAAACCTGCTGTGCACCCACTCCAAAGCCTCCACATCTTTCCTATAATAGGGCGACCAGAACTGGACACAGTATTCCAAGTGTGGTCTCACCAGGGTTTTGTAGAGCTGCAGCATAACCTCGCGGCTCTTAAACTCGATCCCCCTGTTAATGAAAGCCAAAGCACCATATGCTTTCTTAACAGCCTTATCCACCTGGGTGGCAACTTTGAGGGAGCTATGCACTTGAACACCAAGATCCCGCTGTTCCTCCACACTGCCAAGAATCCTGCCTTTAATCCTATATTCAGCATTTAAGTTCGACCTTCCAAAATGCATCACTTCGCATTTATCCAGGTTGAACTCCATCTGCCATTTCTCAGCCCAGCTCTGCGTTGTCATGGAATCCTGTACATCCTCTTAAAGTGGTTCTTGGAGTCTGTCATCTCAACATGAAAAAATACTGCATCCCTCAGCACTGACCCGCCGACAGTGCCTACTCCCTCAGCACTGACTCTCCGACAATGCAGCGCTCCCTCAGCACTGACCCTCCGACAGTGACCACTCCCTCAGCACTGACTCTCCGACAGTGTGTCAGCCCCTCAGTACTGACTCTCCCAGTGTGCGCCTCTCCCTCAGAACTGACCCTCCAACAGTGCCTACTCCCTCAGTATTGACCCTCCGACAGTGCGGCACCCGCTCAGCACCAACCCTCCGACAGTGTGGCGCTCCCTCAGCACTGACACTGTAATAGTGCGGTGCTCCCTCAGTACTGACCCTGCAACAGCACAGTGCTCCCTCATCACTGACTCTCCAACTGTGCGGTACTCCCTCAGCACTGACTCTCTGATAGTGCGATACTCCCTCAGCACTGACTGTCCGACAGTGTGGCACTCCCTCAGCACTGACTGTCCAATAGCGCGGCATTCCGTCAGCACTGACTGTCCGACAGTCTGGCCCTCCCTCAGCACTGACTCTCCAATAGCGCGGTGCTCACTCAGCACTGACTCTCCGACAGTGTGGCACTCGCTCAGCACTGACCCTCTGACAGTGCCTACTCCCTCAGCACTGACCCTCCGACAGTGCTGCGCTCCCTCAGCACTGGCCCTCCGACAGTGCGGCGCTCCCTCAGCACTGACCCTCCGACAGTGCAGCGCTCCCTCAGCACTGACCCTCCGACAGTGCAGCTCACCCTCAGTATTGACCCTCCGACAGTGCGGCACCCGCTCAGCACTGACCCTCCGACAGTGTGGCGCTCCCTCAGCACTGACACTGTAATAGTGCGGAGCTCCCTCAGCACAGACCCTGCAACAGCACAGTGCTCCCTCATCACTGACTCTCCAACTGTGCGGTACTCCCTCAGCACTGACTGTCCGACAGCGTGGCCCTCCCTCAGCACTGACTCTCCAATAGCGCGGCGCTCACTCAGCACTGACTCTCTGACAGTGTGGCACTCGCTCAGCACGGACCCTCTGACAGTGCCTACTCCCTCAGCACTGACCCTCCGACAGTGCGGCGCTCCCTCAGCACTGACCCTCCGACAGTGCAGCGCTCCCTCAGCACTGACCCTCCGACAGTGCAGCACTCCCTCAGCACTGACCCTCCGACAGTGCAGCACTCCCTCAGCACTGACCCTCCGACAGTGCAGCTCTCTCTCAGTATTGACCCTCCGACAGTGCGGCACCCGCTCAGCACTGACCCTCCGACAGTGTGGCGCTCCCTCAGCACTGACACTGTAATAGTGCGGAGCTCTCTCCGCACAGACACTGCAACAGCACAGTGCTCCCTCATCACTGACTCTCCAACTGTGCGGTACTCCCTCAGCACTGACTGTCCGACAGCGTGGCCCTCCCTCAGCACTGACTCTCCAATAGCGCGGCGCTCACTCAGCACTGACTCTCCGACAGTGTGGCACTCGCTCAGCACGGACCCTCTGACAGTGCCTACTCCCTCAGCACTGACCCTCTGACAGTGCGGCGCTCCCTCAGCACTGACCCTCCGACAGTGCAGCGCTCCCTCAGCACTGACCCTCCGACAGTGCAGCACTCGCTCAGCGCTGACCCTCCGACAGTGCCCACTCCCTCAGCACTGATCCTCTGACAGTGCCCACTCCCTCAGTGCTGATCCTTTGACAGTGAAGTGCTCCCTCAGCACTGACCCTCTGACAGTGCAGCTCTCCCTCAGCACTGACCCTCTGACAGTGCCCACTCCCTCAGCGCTGACCCTCTGACAGTGCAGCACTCGCTCAGTGCTGACCCTCTGACAGTGCAGCACTCCCTCAGCACTGACCCTCCGACAGTGCCCACTCCCTTAGCACTGACTCTCCGAAAGTGCAGCACTCCCTCAGCACTGACTCTCCGAAAGTGTAGCACTCCCTCAGCACTGACCCTCTGACAGTGCAGCACTCGCTCAGCGCTGACCCTCCGACAGTGCCCACTCCCTCAGTGCTGATCCTTTGACAGTGAAGTGCTCCCTCAGCACTGACCCTCTGACAGTGCCCACTCCCTCAGCACTGACCCTCTGACAGTGCAGCTCTCCGTCAGCACTGACCCTCTGACAGTGCCCACTCCCTCAGCGCTGACCCTCTGACAGTGCCCACTCCCTCAGCGCTGACCCTCTGACAGTGCAGCACTCGCTCAGCGCTGACCCTCCGACAGTGCAGCACTCCCTCAGCACTGACCCTCCGACAGTGCCCACTCCCTCAGCACTGACCCTCCAACAGTACAGCTCTCCCTCAGCACTGACCCTCTGACAGTGCCCACTCCCTCAGCACTGACCCTCTGACAGTGCCCACTCCCTCAGCACTGACCCTCTGACAGTCCCCACTCCCTCAGCGCTGACCCTCTGACAGTGCAGCACTCGCTCAGCGCTGACCCTCTGACAGTGCAGCACTCCCTCAGCACTGACCCTCCGACAGTGCCCGCTCCCTCAGCACTGACCCTCCGACAGTGCAGCGGATCCTCAGCACTGACCCTCTGACAGTGCCCACTCCCTCAGCACTGACCATCCGACAGTGCCCACTCCCTCAGCACTGACCCTCTGACAGTGCCCACTCCCTCAGCGCTGACACTCTGACCGTGCCCACTCCCTCAGCACTGACCCTCTGACAGTGCCCACTCCCTCAGCGCTGACACTCTGACCGTGCCCACTCCCTCAGCACTGACCCTCTGACAGTGCAGCACTCGCTCAGCGCTGACCCTCTGACAGTGCAGCACTCCCTCAGCACTGACCCTCTGACAATGCGGCGCTCCCTCAGCACTGACCCTCTGACAGTGCGGCACTCCCTCAGCACTGACCCTCCGACAGTGCCCGCTCCCTCAGCACTGACCCTCCGACAGTGCAGCGCATCCTCAGCACTGACCCTCTGACAGTGCCCACTCCCTCAGCACTGACCATCCGACAGTGCCCATTCCCTCAGCACTGACCCTCTGACAGTGCCCACTCCCTCAGCGCTGACACTCTGACCGTGCCCACTCCCTCAGCACTGACCCTCTGACAGTGCAGCACTCCCTCAGCACTAAATCTCTGACAGAGCTGACAGCTGTGCTGACCTTGCTCCGTTCCTACCCTGTTAGTGCTCAATGAGGACATTGTCATGGAAACAGCTCCCACCCACAGAACCATTTCAAGTCAACGGAGTTGACCACAATGTTTTGCTTCTGGAGTCCCAATGGCTGCAGACATCAGGAGGACGTCAATGATCAAGATCAGTTTTCGCATTGCACATTTTACTGAGACTAGCTATCACCTTGATAAATTCAGTATATTATTTAAATGGTTCTGAGCTACAGTAGCTGGAGTGGTGCAATGAGAACCTGTTTCCTTGTAACAGCCGGCCTTTGGATTGCGAGTCCGGTAACATTCCCACCCCCTGCATGAAAAGGATGTGGAAAGGATGTTATGTGATGCTTCTGTGAGATTGTGTGAGGAAGATTAATGACGATTGGAATTAATCACTGGAGACAAGTTTTCTATTGATGTCCAAATCCGGCAAGGCCTCACCAGTGCTTCCAGATAAAAATCTCTGGCTCTGAAAGCAAGAAATTTGAGAATTAGAAGGGAAGAAAGTTTCCACGACATCACAGAGAGTTTGTATCACCCCTCCACTCCCACCAGTGAGTTTTTCTCACATTTATCGCAACCCGAGTATTTTTCCAGGGTTGATCAAAGAGATTGGGCCTGCTGCTTTCCTGCAGCCTGTGTGAACAGGCCCTAAGTGTGTGGGAAGTAGATGAAAGAGCAAAAGCAGAAGATTTTGGTGGGTTGAGTAGGGTGATTAGCCTCCTCGGGAGAGCCAGTGGACTGAGAGCTGATGTGGGAAATGGCTGGAGGGGGGACATGACGTCCTGCATGTGTGTGAGCCATCCCCCGCTGTAGTTGGCACGTGTGATGACCACCCTGCCTCTGTCCAAGCTGTGCACATCATCCTCAGGATGGAAGGCCCAGTGGGCAAAGGGTTTCACCAAGGCTTAATGCAGCTGTTTTGGAGACATAAACCGAACACAGTAGCCTTTATTTATTCAGTGCGGAGGAGAGCAAAATGATTTGCCTGAACATGAGGTGATCACCCAAAGCTGATGCCCAGTGACATCAGTTACCAGGCTGTTGAAGTCACTATCCTTATGGATGTCCTTATGTGCATAGGTGGTGCAACTCAGGCTGCATCTCTACATGGGCAGGAAAAAACATGGAAAATAGGAACGGGATTAGGCCATTCAGCCCTTCGAGCCTGCTGCACCATTTAATAGGATCACAGTTGATCATCCAACTCGGTCTTCTGCTCCCTGCTTTCTCTCCTGAACCCTTTGGTCATTTCAGCCCTAAGAACTATATCTAACTACTTCCAGAAAACATTCAGTGTGTAGCCTCGATTGCTTTCTGTGACAGAGGATTACCCAGGCTCCCCACTGTCTGGGTTAAGGTATTTCTCCTCATCTCAGTCCTACCTCATTTTAGTCATGGAAGCAGAATCATTAGTGACATTTAAGTGACTGCTGGACATGCACATGGACAGCAGTGAATTGAGGGGAATGTAGGTTAGGTTATTTTATTTTTGAATTAGGATTATTCCACGGCACAACATCGTGGGCTGAAGGGCCTGTACTGTGCTGTACTTTTCTATGTTCTATCACATTGAAACATGTAGGATGATGAAGGGGCTTGACAGCGTAAATACAAAGATGATGTTTTCCCTCATAGGAGAGTAAGGGGCCTGAATGCATACTCTTAAAATAAAGGGAGCCCAACTGACCTAAGGAGGAATTTCTTCTTTCAGAGGGGTGAGAGTGTTTGGAACTCCTTACCACAGAGAGTTGTTGGGGGGGGGCAGAGCCCAAATCTATTTTTACAGCTAAGATAGATAGATTCTTGATCAGTCAGGGAATCAAGGGTTACAGGCAAAGGATGTGGGAAATATCAGATCAACTATAATCCTATTGAATGGTGGAGCAAGGTTGAAGGGCTATATGGCATACTCCTGTCCCTACATCTTTTGGTTTTGATTCCCACAATGTGTTTGAACAGGAAACTAGGCAGCCACGTAACAGAGACTGGAAAGAGGGAAATTAAATATCATCAAAACCTTGCGGATGGTGGAAATCTGAAACAGAAACTTGCTGGAGAAACTTGACAGATCTGGCAGCATCTGTAGCGAGAGAAACAGAAGTTAACGTTTCAAGTCCAGTGACCTTTCTTCAGAACTGATAACAGCATTTGACATAAGAAGAAAAATATTACTCCAGCCTGACTGGTCAATGAACACGCAAGTGACAAGTGATTAAATTTCTTTATTTAAATAATCGTTTAAGCCCACAGGCCGAGAGGAAATCAGGGTTTCGAGATAAAGGGTTTGCCGCATAAATATTTTTATCTGGTGAGGAGAAGATGGGGTTGAACAGAGGGCTGAGAGGCAGGAAAATGAACAAATGTCACTCACTAGACATACGAGGAACTGTGTGGTCAGTAATCTAGGGCCCGCTCTCTCTGTGTGACTCACGCTAAATTGTTCGGCTCGATATAGTGCAGATAAATTCTAGACCTTTTCCTTCGCAGAATGATGATGTTCAGAAATGGCTATCCCTTCCTTTCACACAGAGCGGCTTCCAGCGAGGCAGTGCTCAGTAAGAGATGGTTTAAGCGTAACGTTACACTGTGCACATTAGCAGTGTGACCAGTTTAGAGGAAGCTTTACTCTACATAGAACATAAAACGTAGAACAATACAGCACAGTACAGACCCTTCAGCCCACAATGTTGTGCCGACCCATTATCCTATTAAGATCAATCTACCTAGCATTCCCTACATTTTACTATCCTCCATGTGCCTATCCAAGAGTCACTTAAAAGTCTCTAAAGTATCTGAGTCCACTACCACTGCCGGCAGCGCATTCCACAGGCCCACCACTCTCTGTGTAAAGAACCTATCTCTGACATCTCCCCTGTGCCTTCCTCTAATCACCTTAAAATTATGCCTCCTTGTGATATTCATTTCCGCCCTGGGAAAATGCCTCTGACTATCCACTCTATCGATGCATCTCATCATCTCATACACCTCTATCAAATCACCTCTCATCCTTCTTCGCTCCAATGAAAAAAACCCCAAGCAATCAACTTTTCCTTATAAGACCTGCCCTCCAGTGCTGGCAGTAGTATCTGCATCTAAACCCAAGATAGCAAAGTGTGTAGCTGGATGAACACAGCAGGCCAAGCAGCATCTCAGGAGCTCAAAAGCTGACGTTTCAGGCCTAGACCCTTCATCAGAGAGGGTGATGGGGTGAGGGAACTGGAATAAATAAGGAGAGAGGGGGAGGCGGACCGAACATGGATAGAGGAGAAGATAGGTGGAGAGGAGAGTAGAGGTGGGGAGGGGATAGGTCAGTCCAGGGAGGACGGACAGGTCAAGGAGGCGGGATGAGGTTGGTAGGTGGGAAATGGGGGTGCTGCTTGAGGTGGGAGGAGGGAATGGGTGAGAGGAAGAACAGGTTAGGGAGGCAGGGAGGAGCTCTCTGATGAAGGGTCTAAGCCCGAAATGTCAGCTTTTGTGCTCCTGAGATGCTGCATGGCCAGCTGTGTTCATCCAGCTACACACTTTGTTATCTTGGATTCTCCAGCATCTGCAGTTCCCAGTATCTCTGTATCTAAATCCATTCTGTCTCTGTCCAGGGAGTGTTTAATGGAAGACAGTGTAGAGAAGCTTTATTTTGTATCTAACCTCATGTGGTTACTGTCTTTGGAGTGTTTGAATGGGGACAGCGTAGAGAGAGCATTACTCTCTATCTAGCCCCATGCTATCCCAATCCTGTGAGAGCTTCATAGGGGACAGTGTAAAGGAAGCTTTACTCTGTATCCACCCTTTGGCTAATACTGTTCTGGAGGGGTTGATGGGACAATGTAGAGGAGGATTTACTCTGTATATAACCCCGTGCTAATCTTGTCCTGGGAGTGTTTGATGGGAACAGTGTAAAGTGAGCTTTACACTGTATCTAACATTGTACTGTCCTAAAGGAAGACCATCTATTATTGCAGCGCTTTTTTATCACTGACCCTCCGACAGTGCCCACCCCCTCAGCACTGACCCTCTCATAGTGCAGCGCTCCCTCAGCACTGACCTCTGACGGTGCGGTGCTCCCTGAGCACTGACCCTCTGACAGTGCGGCTTTCCCTCAGCATTGACCCTCTGCCACATTTTAATCAGAAAGCTTTCCTTCAGACTCTCTCAATGAAAATATAGAAGTGCTGTCTTGATGTTGTTCCCATCTCCCCATATGAAGTGGCTGATGGACAAGTCTGTGGAGAACTGATAAGCAAAGTTCTTATCTCAGTATCTGGTTGACTTGGCCAGTGCTGGTGCAAATATGGCTGACTTGTATGCACGTTTTGAAATTTCTCTTTCTGTTTTAAAAGTGTTGTTTTAAAAAATATTTTCACCTCAATTTGATGATTTTATTCAAGTGAGAGGAATCAGAATATTTTAATTTACAAGGTTGATGCTATTTGCCCCCTTTAAAATAATTATAGCCTCAAAGGAGGGCTTTTGGCCTCTCAAATTGATGTTGGCCTTCTGCTGAAGCAACTTCTCTTGTCCCCAGCCTCTCTGCCTTTTCTCCGTTACCCCTGAAGTTCTCCCTGTCTTCCAATAACAATCCACTTCCCTCGAAAGCCTCGATTGAACCTTCCTCCCCACACGCATTCCAGACCTAACCATTCGGTGCATGAAAGTGTTTCTCCCCGTGTTGCCCTTTTGGCTGAGCGCCTTCAGTCTGTGTCCCCTCTGACTCTCAATCGTTCCACCAATGGAGTACTGTTTCTCCCTCTTTGCACCATCCCTGACCCCGCTCCTGGTTTCAAACATGCCTCAATCGAACTTGCCCTCTGAGGAGAACAGTCCCAGCTTCTGTAGCCTCTCCATGTCACTGAAGACCCGTCACCCCTGGAACTGATCCTATGAATCTTCACCTCTGTCTGTCTGTCTCTCTCTCTCTCTTTCTCTCTCTGAAAACTTCATAAAGTGCAATGCCCAGTATCATTCCAAACAGTTCATGTGACAGTTCATGTGGGGAACCTGTGTATGTGGTGTATCTGGATTTCCAGAAAGCATTTGACAGGGTGCCACACCAAAGGCTGCTACATAAGATAAAGTTGCACGGTATTACAGGTAACATATTGGCTTGGATAGTGGATTGGTTGACCAGTAGAAAGCAAAGAGTAGGGGTAAATGGGTGTTTTTCTGGTTGGTGGTCGGTGTCTATTGGTGTGCCTCAGGGATTAGTGGTGGGACCACAATTGTTTATATTTTACATAGATGTTTTGGAGTTGATGACTAAGTGTGGTGTGTCAAAATTTGCAGATGACACTAAGGTGGGTGGTAGAGCAAAGTGTGCAGAAGACACTGAAAGTCTGCAGGGGTATATAGATAGTCTAAGTGAGTAGGCAAAGGTCTGGCAGATGGAGCACAATGTTGATAAGTGTCAGGTCATCCATTTTGGTAGGAATAACAGGAAAATGGACTATGTTTTAAATGGTAAAAAAATTGCATCATCTTGCTGTGCAGAGGGACTTGAGTGTCCTTGTGCATGAATCACTAAAAGTAGGATTGCAGGTGCAGCAGGTAATTTAAAAAGGCAAATGGAATCCTGTCTGCCATTGCTAGAGGGATGGAGTTTAAAAACAGGGAGGCTATGCTGCAGCTGTATGGGTCCTGGTGAGGCCACACCTGGAGCATTGTGTGCAGATTTGGTCTTGTTACTTGAGAAGTGATATACTAGCACTGGAGGGGGTGCAGAGGAGATTCACTGAGTTGATTCCAGAGTTGAGATGGTTGGATTATGAGGAGAGACTGTGTAGACTGGGATTATACTCATTGGAATTCAGAAGAATGAGAAGAGATCTTAAAGAAACATACAAGATTACGAAGGGAACAGATAAGCTGGAGGCAGGGAGATTGTTTCTGCTAGCCGATGAAACTAGGACTAGAGGGCATAACCTCAAAATAAAGGGAAGCAGATGTAAGACTGAGGTCGGAAGAAACTTCTTCACCCAAAGGTTTGTGAATCTGTGGAATTCCCTGCCCAGTGAAGCGGTTGAAGCTACCTCGCTGACTGTTTTTAAGGCAAGGCAGATAACTTTTTGAATAGTAAAGGAATTAAGGGTTATGGTGAGTGAGCGGGTAAGAGTCTCAAAGAGATCAGCCATGACCTTATTAAATGGTGCAGGCTCAAGGACCGGATGGCCTACTCCTGCTCCTAGTTCTTATATTCTTACCTAGTTGAATATCCAGAAGAATGGGATCCGACTCTGCCTTTTGACTTCAGACAAGGGCTCCTTTGCACACCGGGCCCTCTTTATTAATTGCCGATTTTAAAAATTGAATACAAATTTATACCATCCAGCCTGGTTGGATTTGAACGCATGCCCACAGACTATTAACCTGATGACTCATCCAGCGATACCACCTTCACCATGAAGCAAGGTTATCAAGGCCCATAGCTTTTGCAGGATCTTGTGTCTTTAGGGTGTTCACTGAGTTACGGGGGAAAAGTGCAGTTGAGGATGATCATATCAGCCAAGGCCTTATTGAACAATGGACAGGTGTGATTGGCTGAATGGCCTACATCTTACGGTTTCCACCCATTTCTTGATGTCACATGGAGTGAATCAAATCTTGGTTGAGGAATTGAATCTGTCACACTGGGGACCTCCAGAGCATGGACTATCCACTCACTACTGATGGCCAAAGGTTATTTCACATACTTTAGCCCTACATTTTGCACTGATGAGCCTCACAGTTGAGGATGGAGATATTATGGAGCCTCCTCTTCCAGTGAGTTGGAGCCTCCTCTTCCAGTGAGTTGTTGAATTGTCCACCATCATTCACAACTGGATGTGGCAGGACTGCAGAACTTATATCTGATCTGATGGTTGTGGAATAATTTAGCCCTGGTCTGCTGCATGCTGCTTCCTTGCTTGGAATATGAGTATTCCTGTGGTAGAGATCACTAGATTAACAACTCATTTTTAGATGTGTTTGGTGCTGCTCCTGTCATGTTCTCTCCTGCATTTTTTGTTGAACCTCAGAAGAATATAATTTTTGTGGTCGTACAATCCATGACTAACACAAAGCATATTGTGCAGGTACCCTTCCTTTGGAATGACATTAGAACAGAATTATGTCATGTCTGCCAGTGTGGTTCCTGCTTCTAAGATGACACAGAGCACCATCCATCTGTGGTTGTGTGAATGATTCAGTCCCAAGGAGGTTAGATCTGGTCATCTCCCTTTTGGGTGGAGTTTGGGTCCATTGAGATGGTGTAGAGTGGGAATGAATGGGAAGGGGTTTAGATCCATTGGGATGGTGTAGAGTGGGAGTGAATGGGAAGGGGTTTGGGTCCATTGGGGTTGTGTAGAGTGGGAGTGAATGGGAAGGGGTTTGAGTCCATTGGTATGGTGTAGAGTGGGAGTGAATGTGAAGGGGTTTGGGTCCATTGGGGTTGTGTAGAGTGGGAGTGAATGTGAAAGGGTTTGGCTCCATTGGGGTTGTGTAGAGTGGGAGTGAATGTGAAGGGGTTTGGGTCCATTGGGGTTGTGTAGAGTGGGAGTGAATGTGAAAGGGTTTGGCTCCATTGGGGTTGTGTAGAGTGGGAGTGAATGTGAAGGGGTTTGGGTCCATTGGGGTTGTGTAGAGTGGGAGTGAGTGGGAAGGTGTTTGGGTCCATTGGGGTTGTGTAGAGTGGGAGTGAATGGGAAGGTGTTTGGGCCCATTGGGATTGTGTAGAGTGGGAGTGAATGGGAAGGTGTTTGGGCCCATTGGGATGGTGTAGAGTGGGAGTGAATGTGAAGGCGTTTGAGCCATTGGGGTGGTGTAGAGTGGGAGTGAATGTGAAGGCGTTTGAGCCATTGGGGTGGTGTAGTATGGCATGTCCAAAGTCCTTCCTGGGGTCTGTAGTGGATCTCAACCATTTGTTTAGCTACACGAGAGAAATGTGAAGCCTTATGAAAGATTTTATAACAATGAAGTCCACACAACAGGACAATATCCGCTGCTTTATTATCTCTGCTGCACCGAGTTTCCTCTGGTCGTAACAATGAGAATGCACTTTATAGGGATCTCATACAAACAGCATCACCAATGCAGTCACCGCCTACATCACAGTGAGATGGACAGTCTAGATACCAACGGAATCTGTGTGCAAATGCAGAAGAAGGCCAGCTTCAAAGGCTGAGGCGAAGTATCATGCTAAATGTCAGTTTGTGCTCCCGGATCAGAGATGCAGGTTGCAGCAGAGTGGGAGAGCAAACGGTGGAGGAGGCTTCATCTGAGAACACAGTCTCGATAAAACACTGTAGAAAGATTTAACAACAACTCACATATGCATAGCACTGTTACTTCAGTTGAGTGGCCCCCATCAAGGGCTTCACTCGCGTAGTCACTGGTAGAATACAACACCGAAGCACGGTTGTGAGTGATTAGAGCAGGGTGACCCAAAGAGATTTAAGGAGTGTTTTACAGAAGTACACAAGGAGGTGGGGAGCCCTAGGGCTGGAATTCCAGAGCTTAGGACCTCAGGCAGCTGAAGGCAAGGCAGCAAGTGGCCAAGTGATGGGATTTATGCTCTTGCTTAAGAGTTATCGATTTTATAGGCATACAGCACAGAAACAGGCCCTTTGGCCCAACTCATCTGTGCCGACCAGGTTTCCTAAACTGAACTAGTCCTGTTTGTCTATTGGAGGAGCTTAGAGATCTCAGAGGGTTGTTTAAGGTTACAGAGAGAGGGGGGGGTTGTCGCCAACTGGAGTAGTTTACAGAGATAGGGAGGGTATACTCTCCTAATTCTCTGCAAGTGTTTATGTTGGAAGCAGTGCAGATGGAGATTTATTTTTGGTTTAAAAGAATCAATGAGGCTTTACTCTGTATCTAACTCTGTACTCAACCAGTACTGGGAGTGTTTGATGGGGACAGTGTAGATATGCTTTACTTTAAGTTTAAAAGAGTAGAGGGAGCTTTAACCCCATGCTGTACCTGACCTGGGAGTGTTCAATGAGGACAGCTTAACCCTGGCCTTCTTCAACCAGATTCCAAAAGTATTCTCCCAATATCTTATACTGTCTCTGCTACATTTACTGTTGGGCTAGGAACTAATTCCTGCACAGTCCCATCCTTTAGGTTTGACTGAATTCAGCTAAATCAATAAAGAGGAACAGGATGGAAACTTCCTTCAAAATAATTTGTGTTACAACCTGTTTTGGGGACTGAAATTTCAACTACGCTATATCTGATGTGTCAGGCTAAAGGCAGTCACTTAGGTTTGAGACCTTTGACTTAAAAAGAATGCATTAGTTTCGGCAACAGGAGGAGGCCATTCAGCCTATCCTGGAGCTATCCTCCCTCTCTATTCTCTCCATCTCTAATTTTGAAAGACTTAACATATCTCTCTCTCAGTCTTCTTCTTTCAGAGGAGAACATTCTCTAAATTCTTCAGTCCATCCTCATCTCTGAAGTTTCTCATCCCTAGAGCTGTTCTTATAAATCGATTCTGCGTTCTCTCCAGTGCATTCACATCTTTCCATAAACATGGGGCCCAGAACGGTACACAGTACTCCAGCAGGGGTCTAACAAGTGTCTTGTACAAGTTCAGCATCACCTCCTTGCTCTTGTATTCGATGTCTGTATGAATAAAGCCAAGGACACTCTGCTTTATTAACCGCGCTCCCTACCTATCCTGCCAATTTTTATGGTCTGTGTAAATATATCATCACCTTCTTCTGCTCCTGCCACACCCCCTTTTAGAATTTTAACCTCTATTTTGTATTGTCTATCGATGTTCTTCTGACCAAAGTGCATCACCTCAGGCATCTCTGTAATTGAACCTCATCTGCCAGCTCTTCACCCATTCCACCAACTTGTCAATGACCTTTTGGATTTCTCCTCCTTACACTTCATAATTCTTAATTGTTTAGTCTTACTTTCTTCAGCTGAGGATGGGGGTGCCATGGTCTCCTTTCCATCTCAATCCTTCGTCTACCTTGGCACTGTCACAGTTAGGAAGGGGCAGCTTTCAACAGAGCCTGATGAAAGTAGTGCCTACTTTTCTGCTTTCTGTCCAGGAACCCTCCATCACAGGGTACCATCCCACCCAGCCCTGCACCCCAAAATCCAAATGGAGGTAGGGTGGGGGGCACATGGTTAGAACATAAGAGGCTGGGAATCCAGCAGCGAGTAAGATGCACTGCAGCAACTCGCCAAGGCTCCTCCGACAGCACCTTCCAAAGCCACCACCTCTACCCCCTGCAAGGACGTGAGCAAGCAGATGCAGGGGGAATCACCAGTCCCCGCAAGTTCCCCACTGAACCCCTCAACCTCTGCAAACACACATGCACACAGACACCATCCTGGGAATGATATTGGCCATTCCTTCAGTGTGGCTGGGTAAGAAGCCTGGAAACTCCTTCCCTAACAGCACTGTGCAGGGTGACCCTAAACCACACGGGACTGCAGTGAGTCAAGAAGATGGCTCACCGCCACCTTCTCCAGGGGCAGTTAGGGACAGATGAATGAACAATGAAAAAAAAATGACTTCACCCTCAACTTACAACAAATAATATTTGAGCCAAGCAATTTTTTATTTAGGTGTGGGACGGGTAGGGGTGTTAATGGACGTGGAGTTTACAAGCTATAAATATACACCAACAATTGTCTAATGATTTGAGAATGCTAAGTGAGTAAGCTCTGACGAAAGCCCATTTGGACAACACTCAAAAAGCTCGACACCATCCAGCACAAGGGAATCCCCTACCACGCACCCTACCGATATGTTAACCCCCAACTCCCCCCACCAACGAGGCAGAGTGGCAGATTAGATAGCCTCGTTAGGAATGCTCCGCTGAGCTGCAGATGTATCTCTGTCCACCACCAATAGACAGCCACAGCAGTGTGTACCATCAACAAGATGCACTGCAGCAACCTGCCCAGGCTCCTCCGACAACATCTTTCAACCTGCCCCACCCCCACCCCAGAGTGGGCAACAGATGCTGGTGAGCACCCACCAATATGATTCCCTCTGAACCACATTCCCCCACCACACACACAGCATTCTAACTTGGAACGATATTGGCTGTTCCATCAGTGTTGCTATGTCAAAACCGAAGGGCAGTAAATGTTGGCCAACACCCATTTCCAATGAATGGATTAAAATAATTATCTAGGGGAGGAAGACTCTGGTGTTGGTTCAATTTATATAGTAAGGTTGCAGACTCAAATGGGTGGCTCAGTGGTTAGCACTGCTGCCTCACAGCAGTGGGGTCCCAGGTTTGATTCTACCCTCAGTTAAACGTGTGCAGGTTAGGGTGGATTGGTCTTGCTAAATTACCCATAGTGTCCAGGGATGTACAGGTTAAGGTGGCTTGGTCCATGGGAAATAGCCCTGCAATGTCCAGGAATGTGCAGGTTGGTTGGGTTCAGCATGGGAAATGCAGGATTACAAGGCTAGGTTAGGATGCTCATTGGAGGGAAGGTGTGGGTTTGATGGGCCAAATTGTCTGCTTCTACACTGTAGGGAGTCTAAGATTCTATGAGTGGATAATAATCAGAGGGCAAAGTCAGTGTTATTGAATGGTTAATGCTATAATAACATATGTAAAATGCACACTGTGCATTGCACTTGACATTTCTTCCAGAGCAACTAACACAACAACATTGACAAGTCGTGTTTTTACAGAGCAGTCATTGGAATAAAACGTCCCCAAGGCACTTTGTAGGAGTGCTGCAACATAAAATCGGATGCTGAGTCATGTAAGGAGGTGTTAGAAACATGTGACCAAAATCCTGACCAAAGAGAATCGTTTTGAAGAAATTGAGGTAGGCAGATTTAGGGATGGAATTCCAAAAGCTCACGCAACACCGCCGCCCCCCCGCCCCCAAATCCCCAAAAAGAGCTGAGCGGGCCACTATCAGACGTATTGGAGACAAAATTAGTGAAGCTTGTAACAGCTGGAGGATGTGAAAGAGATAGGGAAAACTGTAAAGGATGGAGGAGGTGACAGGGATAGACAGACAAGGAAGTAGATGCTGATGGAGGTGATAGATATAGGGAGGGAGTGTAGGGGCTGGAGAGGTGTCAGAGATAGGGAGGGGTTGTAGGGGCTGGAGAGGTGTCAGAGATAGGGAGGGGGTGTAGGGGCTGGAGGAGGTGACGGAGATAGGGAGGGGGTGACAGAGATAGGGAGGGGGTGTAGGGGCTGGAGGGGTGATAGAGATAGAGACGGGGTGTAGTGCGAGGAGGTTTCCAAACAAAAAGCACAGAGTGAAATCCGAAGGCCACGTCAGTGAAAGATTCTTCTGAATGCAGTTCTCAAAAGGCCTGGTGTCTGTTTTCATCTGGAACAGGATATTGCTGGGCAAACATCAAGAGACCCTGGCAATATGTCTCAATGTCAGAACACATGCAAGAATACCAAATTTCATAACGGCTTTTCATTACACACGAGGACAAAGGGCACGAATTCATGACATGTCGACTCTTCATTGGTTGAGATGTTGCTGGGGTGTAGACCCCGCTGAGGACTCCATTTCAAACAGAGCAGGAAAGAAGATGCACAGAAAGTGGTGGCTGCACAGTGACCAAGATGATGGTGTCAAGAAATTTCACCTGGGTTTGATAAAGATAACATTCTCCTCCTCTCATGGATGTTCATTCTCTGCTCTTCCTCTTTGACTCGGTCAGTTGAACAAGCGTTAAACGAAACAAAGTCACGAGTTGATGTGTAAATGTGGGATTATTGAAATACAATACATATATATCTATATATATATATGTGTGTGTGTGAGTGTGAAAGAAAGCACTATATGCGAATCTGGCTTCGGTCAGGAATCCAGATCAGAGCCAGGGCAGGTTAACATTCTTAGGGAGAAAATCTGTGCAGTCCATTGAAGTGTGAATCTGTTGCCCCTTTGCTGGGAGCACGCACATGTCACCTGGTTAAGAGTTTGCAAGGGTTCAGCCCCTGCATGCGGATGCTGAGGGGATTTGGTGATCTGTCATCCATCGGTGTGAGACACTGTCTCTGGCAGGGTGGGAAGGAGCCTGCCTTAGCTGAGGGCTGAAACGATGCTGGTTGAGGGGCGATGGTTGTAGCTCAGGCTCGATTGAGGATGCAGGGGGCTGGTCAGCAGGTGGGGGGCATGGCTGTAGGGCACCATATGACTGACAGAGGTCAGGTGGCTCTGGAAGGCGGCCGATCCCAAAGGGAAAGGTGAACCCTCGCCCCCCACATCCTTAGGCAGGTCGCTGAAGGCCTCCTGGGATTTCTTCATCCTCTTCGACTTGTTTGAGACCTTCCGGTTGCGGGTCTGGATGCCATCCTTCTTCATGGTCAGAGGTCTGTTCACCTGCAGGGAGGGCAGGGTTAGATTTACCACAGCGGAAATTAGAGGGAGTTACTCTGTATCTAACCCTGTGCTGTCCCTGTCTTGGGAGTCTTTGATGGGGACACTGTACTGGGGAGAATGGGAACTTGCTCCTGTGGGGAGAGGGGAGAATGGGGTACTTGCTCCAATGGGGAGAAGGGAGAATGGGGACTTGCTTCCATGGAGAGGGGGGAGAACTGGGGTCTTGCTCCTGTGGAGTGAGGGGAGAATGGGGACTTGCTCCCATGGGAGAGTGGAGATTGGGGGACTTGCTGCCGTGGGGAGAGTGGAGGATGGGGGACTTGCGCCAGTGCAGAGAGGGGAGAATGGGGGACTTGCTCCCATGGGGAGAAGGGAGGATGGGGACTTGGTCCCATGGGGGGAGGGGAGAATAGGGGACTTGCTCCCATGGAGTGAAAGGAGAATGGGGACTTGCTTCCGAGGTTTGAGGGTACATTGGGGACTTGCTCCATGGGGAGAGGGGAGAATTGGGGACTGGCTCCCAAGGGGAGAGGGGAGAGTGGGGAACTCACTCCCGTGGGGAGAGGGGAGAATCAGGGACTTTCTCCCGTGGGGAGAGGGGGAAATTGGGGACTTGCTGCCATGGGGAGAGGGGAGAAGGAGGCACTCACTCCTGGAGGTAAAGGGGAGAATGTGGGAGACTTGCTCTCGTGGGAAGAAAGGTGAATGGGGTACTCACTCCCAAGGGGAGAGGGGAGGATGGGGGACTTGTTCCGGTGTGGAGAGAGGATAATGGGGACTTGCTCCCATAGGGATAGTGGAGAATGGGGAATTGCTCCCGTAGGGAGAGTGGAGAATGTGGGACTTGCTCCCTTGTGGAGAGGGGAGAATGAGGGACTCACTCCCAGGGGGAGAGGGGAGAATGGCGTCTTGCTCCCATGGGGAGAGTGGAGAATGGGGTACTTGCTCCCGTGGGGAGAGGGGAGAATAGGGGACTTGCTCCCATGGGAAGAGGGAGAATGGGGTACTTGCTCCCATGGGGAAAGGGGAGAATGGGGGATTTGCTCCCGTGGGGATAGAGGGAAATGGGGTACTTGCTCCCATGGGGAGAGGGTAGAACAGGAGGGATGCTGTCATAGAGAGAGAGGGCAGAATGGCGGACTCACTCCTGTGGGGAAAGGATAGAACAGGATGGATGCTGTCATAGAGAGAGAGAGAGGGCAGAATGGCGGACTCATTCCTGTGGGGAGAGGGTAGAACAGGAGGGATGCTGTCATAGAGAGAGAGGGCAGAATGGCAGACTCACTCCTGTGGGGAGAGGGTAGAACAGGAGGGATGCTGTCATAGAGAGAGAGAGAGGGCAGAATGGCGGACTCACTCCTGTGGGGAGAGGGTAGAACAGGAGGGATGCTGTCATAGAGAGAGAGAGAGAGGGCAGAATGGCAGACTCACTCCTGTGGGGACAGGGTAGAACAGGAGGGATGCTGTCATAGAGAGAGAGAGAGGGCAGAATGGTGGACTCACTCCTGTGGGGAGAGGGTAGAACAGGAGGGATGCTGTCATAGAGAGAGAGAGAGAGGGCAGAATGGCAGACTCACTCCTGTGGGGACAGGGTAGAACAGGAGGGATGCTGTCATAGAGAGAGAGAGAGGGCAGAATGGTGGACTCACTCCTGTGGGGAGAGGGTAGAACAGGAGGGATGCTGTCATAGAGAGAGAGAGAGAGGGCAGAATGGCGGACTCACTCCTGTGGGCATAGGGGAGAACGGGGGGTCTCAATGGATTCACTGATCAGAGAGATGCTCACACTCACATGGTGCAGTTTGTAGTACAGCCCACATGCGTTGCAGACAGGGTCTCCATTGATGTTACGACGCCATAGTGTGGTGGTGCTGGTGTGGCAGTTGGCACACTGTGTACCTGCTCGCTTGCTTACAATCTGGTTTGAGAGAAAGAGAGAAGAGGAGAAAAAGATGCAGAAAAGAGTTAAAACAAACTCGACTCATTTCACTGCTTCCCCCCAACATCACACTTCCACTCATGCCTCTCCCAAGTGACCACTACTAGAGGCTGAACAAGAGAGAGAGACAAGTGGGAATGTACTGTGCAGGTCCAGCTGAACATTCACTTGAGACAGTAGGAACTGCAGATGCTGGAGAATCTGAGATAACAAGGTGTGGAGATGAATGAACACAGCAGGCCAAGCAGCATTAGAAGAGCAGGAAAGTTGACATTTTGGGTCAAGACCCTTCTTCAGAACATTCACTTGGGCGGGTTTAAATCCCACTTTAGTGTCTGTGGCCAGAATTTAAACTTCATTTATAAATCTGAAGGTGAAAGTTAAGGTGACCGTGACTTAACTGGCCCCTTACCATCCTCACCTGGTTAGTACCCATGTGTGACTCCAGTCCCGCAGTGAGGGTGGTCAACTCTTAACTGCCCTCTGAATTGGCCCTAGCAAGCCATTCAGTTCAAGGTGGAGGCCAAGTGGTATTTATTGCTAGACTATTAATCCAGAGATGTGCATAATGTTCTGTGCACCAACTTCAAATCCTGCTACTGCAGATGGTGGAATTTGAATTCATTAGAAATTCTGGAATTTCGGGTCTAATGATGGCCATGAATCCATTGTCAATTGTCAGAAAAATCCCATCTGGTTCACTAATGATCTTTAGGAAATAATTTTCCTTAGTTTGTAGATTGTGAACCTTCCAAACCACAAGGTTAGAAACCTACACATTATTAGAGCAGTGAAAGGCTATGCTCTCAGATTTGTGAAATGTTTATGTCAACAGACTCAGAAAGCACTCTTTGAGTAGCTTCTACAAGTCATGGGAAAGCAACTTTAACGAGCCTGTCAGGTAAAACCTGAAGGAGATGAGGTGGGGGTGGAAAAATGTCTCTGGGTTTGAGACTTTGTAATGGACAAAGCAAAAACACTGAAACTTACAGAATATGGAGAGGTCTGATGGAGCGGACATGGAGAAATGTTACCACTAGTAGGACAGACTAGGACCCAAGGGCACAACCTCAGAGTGAAGGGATGACCCTGTAGGACTGAGACGAGGAGCTGGTTAATCTGTGGAAAATATTGCCTCAGAGGGCAGTGGAGACCAGGTCATTGAGCGCATTTAAGATGGAAATAGATAGATTCTTGAATAGTAAGGAGATCAAAGGTTACGGGGAGAAGGCAGGAGAATGGGCTTGAGAAATATATCAGCTGTGATCGAATGGCTGAGCAGACATGATGGGCCAAATGGCCAAAATCTGCTCCCAAATCTTATGGTGTAAGTAGCTTGGTTTGCTTTGTTTTTAATTATTCTTTTGTGTAACAGACTTGTGTTGTTAGATGGACATTTGCAGCCTTGTGTGAACATGTCAGGGTGGCCTACACCCACGCCTGTTTTCCACATTCATCACATTAACTAACGACAAAAAGAAGAACAATAAGATCTATCAAGCCACGTTTCATTGCGAGACCTGACTTGTTCAATGGTACCCTGTTGGCTGGAATCATAATACTATTTAGAAAAAGGGCAGAACGAGAAACAAAATATGCCAGGTTTAGAATTTAGAACAATGGGACCTGAGTCAAGTGTACAAAATTCTGATAGGACAAATCTGAGGGCTTTTGCACATCTAGCACCTAGAGAATAAGTTTGGCACAGATACTCAGCGTATTTTAGAATCTGAAAGACACCCAGTTGACTCTTAGGTGATCTCTAGGTGATGTGAGATAGGACCAAATGGAGAGCTGTTGCAAAAGAGTGCGCAGATAGGCCAAGCGGCCACCTGAAGATAATAAAATGTGAGGCTGGATGAACACAGCAGGCCAAGCAGCATCTCAGGAGCACAAAAGCTGACTTTTCGGGCCTAGACCCTTCATCAGAGAGCGGGGTCTAGGCCCGAAACGTCAGCTTTTGTGCTCCTGAGATGCTGCTTGGCCTGCTGTGTTCATCCAGCCTCACATTTTATTATCTTGGAATTCTCCAGCATCTGCAGTTCCCATTATCTCGGCCACCTGAAGGACTGGTTTCTGGGTTTTCAGGATTAGGTACGGTTTCCCTGTCCTCATGGAGATGCTGTACAGAAAGAGGTTGCTCAGCCCATTGAGTGCTGGCCAGGACACCCACCAAGCGCTTCTTGGGCCTAATGAGTGGTCGGTTCTGGCCATTCATTTTGTGGTAGAGGCCGCAGGCATTACAGAGATAGTGTCCAGTGCCGTCTCTCCGCCATAGTGGTGTCGCTGTTGCTCCACAGTTCACACATTCCCGAGCTTCTGCAAGGAAAACACATAAGGCAGCAGTTAGTCTGGGCCAGGGAGCAGGGTCATCGCTGAGGACTGCCGCACTGTTGGAGAGTTAGTGCTGAGAGAGTGGGCACTGTCGGATGGTCAGTGCTAAGGGAGTGGGCACTGTCGGACGATCAATGCTGAGGCAGTAGGCACTGTTGTAGGGTCAGTGCTGAATAAGGGGCCACTGTCGAATGATCAGTGCTGAGGGAGCACAGCACTGTCAGTGGGTCAGCACCGAGAGAGTGGGCACTGTCAGAGTGTCATGCTGAAGGAGCATCGCACTGTTGGAGGGTCAGTGCTGAGGGAGCGCCGCCCTGTCGGAGGGTCAGTGCTGAGGGGGCTTTGTTGTGTGTGATAGTTTGCTGTGCACACTATACACTTCCAACATTGCTACCCGGTGTGTGTTTGTGTGTGTGTGTGTCTGTCTGTGTGTGAGAAAGGCATCTTTGTGTTAAATCCCTTGTGCCAACTCTCTGATGTTGGCCTAAATCCCACAGCCCAGGGGCTAAAACCCCTACAGGTCCTACCCAGTTATTTACACAGGCACCCTGAGCCCCATCCAGATCTTACCGCATGGCGATAATGTCAACTTGTGCTTTAGAGATGCGGAATGGCCTTCCAGCTCTGAGACCCCTGAGGTTTGGTAGAAGCTCCCGTTGTAAAGCTGGAGGTGACTGCTCTGGCCAAGGCCATCATCCAGGCCCGACGGATGGAGTGTGGGGTTCTGAGGGCTCTCCCTCTCCACTTTCATCACCTCGGCATACTTGGGGCTCTCCTTGCCTAAGCTGGCCCCCGGCTCCTCGTGACCAGCCTCCTTCAGAGGCGACGTGAAGCCAAAGAGGTGCTGGCTGTGGTGAGGCGAGCTGAGGCTAGAGGAAGCCTGGTACAGTGGCAGTGAGGCCTTGGCATAGGCCCCAACCGTTGACCAGGCCCCACCATATGTGTGGCCAATCGCCTGACCCCCCTCCATCCACTGCAGGCTGTTCAGCAAGTGAGGGGAGTAGACCTGGCAACCTGAGGAGGATAAAGATACAAGAATCAACTGGGGAGACGATGGTGAAGCAGTAATAGAAACCACAACAGTGAGGTAGAAGGGTAGGCCAGTCAGCCCTTCGAGCCTACTCCACCATTCAGCAAATTGCATCTTCCCTCCCCGCCCCACCTTGATGGGGGGACAGTGCAGAGGAGCTCCCAATTCTCTAGAATGAGGCCGAATGGCAACAGAAGAGGAAAGATGTCCGCATCAATCCACTCACAAAAGGGATGACATTCCAGCCTGCAGCTGACACAGACACTGAGGCTCGAGGCTCCGACTTCCTTCTATCACAAGGCTGAGCAGGAAGCTCTCCCACTTTCACCACCTGCCATTATGAGATCTTTGCGGTGGGACTCAAACCCAGTACCTCTGGGCTTAGAGGCAGGCACACTCCCCAAGGTCATACAGTCATAGACATAGCACAGGAACAGACCCTTCAGCCCAACTTGTCCATGCTAACTAGATATCCTAAATAAATCTAGCCCTATTTGCCAGCATTTTACCCATATCCTTTCTCCCAAGGGGTGACCCAATAAAACAGTAAATCTACCAGTGGTCAAGCATCGGCGAGGGAGCACATGCTGAGCATTGAAGGAGCTGGAATATTGTTGCCGGCTTCTAGGCAGCTGCAGTACATGAGGAGAGGCCACAGAAACTGGGATTGGTCTCCTGGAAGCCGAGGGCAGATTCTCTGATGAAGGGAAGGAATGTTATAATGAAGGTGGCATGAGGTAGCAATTACAATGTTACTTAGAAGGAGCAGACAGGAGCAAAGACAGGACAGCAGACGCAGTGACAAAGAGAGGACAGAGTCAGTGCTGAGGGAGCGCCACACCTTTGGAGGATCATACTGAGGGAGTGGTGTACTGTCAGAAGGTCAGTGCTGAATGAATGCCGCACTGTTGAATGGTCAGTGCTGAGGGAGCATGTCAGAGGGTCAGCGCTGAGGGTGCGCCGCATTGTCAGAGATTCAGTGTTGAGGGAGCGCCGCACTGTCAGAGTGTCAGTGTTGAGGGAGTGGGCACTGTCACAGGGTCAGTGCTGAGCACTGCATGTCGGAGGGTCAGCACTGAGGAAGCGCTGCACTGTCAGAGTGTCAGTGTTGAGGGAGCACCGCACTGTCAGAGATTCAGTGTTGAGGAAGCGCTGCACTGTCAGAGTGTCAGTGTTGAGGGAGCACCGCACTGTCAGAGTGTCAGTGTTGAGGGAGCACCGCACTGTCAGAGATTCAGTGTTGAGGAAGCGCTGCACTGAGTGTCAGTGTTGAGGGAGCGCCGCACTGTCAGAGATTCAGTGTTGAGGGAGCGCCACACTATCAGAGGGTCAGTGTTGAGGGAGTGGGCACTGTCACAGGGTCAGTGCTGAGCACTGTATGTCGGAGGGTCAGCACTGAGGAAGCGCCGCACTGTCAGAGATTCAGTGTTGAGGGAGCGCCGCACTGTCAGAGGGTCAGCGCTGAGGGAGTGCCGCATTGTCAGAGATTCAGTGTTGAGGGAGTGGGCACTGTCAGAGGGTCAGCGCTGAGGGAGCGCCGCATTGTCAGAGATTCAGTGTTGAGGGAGTGGGCACTGTCAGAGGGTCAGCACTGAGGAAGCGCCGCACTGTCAGAGATTCAGTGTTGAGGGAGCGCCGCACTGTCAGAGGGTCAGCGCTGAGGGAGTGCCGCATTGTCAGAGATTCAGTGTTGAGGGAGTGGGCACTGTCAGAGGGTCAGCGCTGAGGGAGCGCCGCATTGTCAGAGATTCAGTGTTGAGGGAGCGCCGCACTATCAGAGGGTCAGTTTTGAGGGAGTGGACATTGTTGGATGGTCAATTGAGGGAACACCACATTGCTGGCCTGATGGCTGTATTAGGTGGAAAAGGCCTCAGAAATCAGAGGGAAAGTTGGTCTGGATAAAAGAAAGGGAAGCTCCGAGTGGCTTTGAATCTGCCCCCCACCCTATCGGAGTGCAGGAAGCCTCGTCATTTCCAAAATGTACAGTGTTACAATTTCCTGACAGTTTGTGCTTTATCTGAAAAACTAATCAGCCTCATTTTGTAGATAAAATTACTTCTTCCGTTGCCTCAGCTTTTTTCAATCAAAGTGGAGGCTGCAAGAACACACATTCTTCCAGCATCTTTGACCACCTCACTCTGGACCCAGGTATATCAATACTGCAGCTACAAGAGCAGATCGAAGGCTGGGAATCCGGTAGCGAGTAGCTCACCTCCTGACTGTCCCCTCAAAGCGACAAGGCACAGGTCAGGAGGATGATAGAATATTTCCCACATGCCTGGATGAGTGTAGCTCCAATATTACTCGAGAAGCTCGACAACTTCCAGGATAAAGCAGCTCCCCCTCCTGCTTGATCGACACACTAGCCCCCACGCTCAGTACTCTCCCTCCACCATTGGCACACAGCAGCAGCAGTGGGTACCATCTAACAAGACGCACTGCAACAATTTGCCAAGGCTCCTCTGACAGCACCTTCATACTCACCACCTCTATCTCATGGGAGGAGGGGGAGGTGTTGGATCAGCAGGGAGAGCACCACAGCTTGCAAGATCCCCTCAGAGAGCCCTATTACACCATCCTGACTGAGGACAATGTTGGTCATTCCTTCAGTGTGGCTGAGACTCCCTCCTTTCTTGAGGGGCAAATAGGGATGGGCAATAAGCATGGGCCCAACAAATGACACCCACATCTCAAATTAATTTTTAAAAATATGGTCAATCTGTCTGGGGAATGATTCTGAGTCACTTTTAGCAGTGACCAGAGCAGCCTGCCATCATGGCAAACATCTGTCTCCCTGAATTCGGCATTGCATTTCCACAGGGATTCCTGCTCAAGCCTTTGGGATGCTGATAGGTTCCCACATCATGGCCAAGGAACAGGCAATAGCAGAATGAAATCTCAGGGATCGTTGTCATTTGAGTCAGGACTCCATCTTTCAGAGGATCTGGCGCAAAACCTAGGGCTGACTTTCCATCAGCGGGTGATGTGAATGTACGCCACTGTCTCCCACCCAAGCTGGGACCTACCCTTCTTTAGATGTTTAGGGGAGTCCAAAACTAGAGGGGCATAGGTTTAAGGTGAGAGGGAAAAGATTTAAAAGAGTCCCCAAGGTCAACTTTTTCACACAGAGGGTGGTGTGTGTATGGGGTGAGCTGCTAGAGGAAGTGGTGGAGGCTGGTACAATTTCAGCATTTAAAAGGCATCTGGATGGGTGTATGAATAGATAACAAAGTGTGGAGCTGGATGACACTTAGCTTTTGTGCTCCTGAGATGCTGCTTGGCCTGCTGTGTTCATCCAGCTCCACACTTTGTTATCTCGGATTCTCCAGCATCTGCAGTTCCCATTATCTCTGGGTGTATGAATAGGAAGGGTTTAGCGGGATATGGGTTAAATGCTGACAAATGGGACTAGATTAATTTAGGATATCTGGTTGGCATGGACAATTGGACCAAATGGCCTGTTTTTGTCCTGTACATCTGTATGACTCTATGTTCTGTCTGGACCAAGTGGGACTTGGAACCAGGCCTCCTGGTGCAGAGGCAGGGGCACTACTGTGATCCACAGTAGCCCTTCTACCCTCTGCCGGTGAAGATCGTAGGTCCACTACTGCCTGGGGGATTTTGGGGATTGGACACAGAAGGAGCGTGACACACAGCTGCATTTCCACCTGTGGGATCTTGCTGCACTCAGCTCTGGAACAGAGAGGAGCAGCATTGCTGATGTAAGGTGGAGGTTTGTCCCTGAACGCCCCCTTGGTCATCCTTCCCTTTGGCAACAGGAGTTCAGAGCTGATATGGTACTCACCGTGCCGATAATTCCCAATGGCCCTGCCATGGACGGGGCTGGCATAGTATGGCTGGGCTAGGCTGCCATCCACCTCGGTGTGGCTGAAGAAAACATCGGCCTCATTGGCGGTAGACGGAAGGGGGATCTCATCTGCGTAGTGGAGCAGAGGTTCCTGGCCAGCACCCAGCAGGGCCTGGTGGCCTAACCACCGTGACTGGCCTGAAGCTTCCTCCATTCTCCTGCGTCGAGTCTTGTGTCCCAGACAGTGTCTCAATCTGCACATGTAGGTTATCCAAATGTTAGTTCCTCTGTCAGACTCTCCCCCTGGATTGACCCTTACACTGCTGCTGTCCACACGAGACTCCTCAAGTACTGAAGTAGTTGGTACGTTCATTTACCAAGACCTGGACTACATTCAGGCTCGTGCTGATAATTGGCCATTAACAGCCAGGCCACACAAGTGCCAGGCAATGACCATCTCCAACAAGAGAGAATCTAACTATTGCCTCCCCCCTCCGCTTGACATTCAATGGCATCGCCATCACTGAATCCCTCAGTTGATAACATCCTGAGAGTTAACATCTCCAACAAGAGAGAATCTAACTATTGCCCCTTTGACGTTCGGTCATTTTGACTTTACTGAATGTCCCACTCTCAACACTCTGCCCCACTCTGAGGGTTACCATCACTAATAAGAGATAATCTAAGCATCGTTGCCTTTACATTCAGTGATGCAATATCAATGCTGTGGCTACAACAGCAGGTCAGAGGCTGGGGATCCTGTAGCAAGTGAAGCATCTCCTGACTCTCCCCCAAAAGCCTGTCCCACCATCCACAAGGCACAAGTCAGGAATGTGGTGGAATACTCTCCACTTGCCTGGATGGGTGCGGCTCCAACAACACTTGAGAAGTTTGACGCCTTCCAGAACAAAGCAGCACCCTTCCTACTTGATCAACATGCTAATCCCAATCTTCAACATTCTCTCCCTACACTACTGACAGCAGCAGCTGCGTGTACTGTCTACAAGATGCATTGAAGTGACTCGTTGAGGCTGCTCCAACAGCACCTTCCAAACTCGCCACCTCTACCCCAGCAGCAGACACAGGGGGGGAATACCACACCCTGCAAGTTCCCCTCCAATGCTCCCCATCACACACCGCATCCTGACTTAGAACATGTCCCCTTCATCTTCAAAGGGGACAGAAGGAGATTGAAGATGATTGTGGGTAGGTTGAATGAACGGGCAGAAATCGGGCAGATGGAGTATGATGTGGGAAAATTGTGAAGTTGTTCTCCTTGGCAGGAGGAATGAACAGAGTATATCTGAAATGGAACACAGTTTGGACAAGTATGTGAATGAGAAAGGCTAAGAGGGATATGGGCCAACTGCCAGCAAGTGGGACTAGTTTAGTTTGGTAAACCTGGTCAGCATGGACAAACTGGACTGAAGGGTGTGTTTCTGTGCTTCTATGCAGAGGAATCTGATTGCCCTAGTGCATTAGTCACTAAGGGTTAGACTGCAGGCACAATACATAATCGGGGAGGCTCGTGGGATGCTATCCTTTATTACAAGAGGAATTGAACATTAAAGGAAGGATGTTATGCTTCAGTTACCCAGGGTAATTACTGAATGACATGGGAGTTTACAGGAGTCAATGATGGTGTCGCTGTTGCTGAGATGTTCCTCTGGTTCCAGATTTGTATCTCTGATAATTAGGGAGCCCATTTCTCATTCCAGAAACAAACCTTGGTGCACTGTATGCATCCACTTTACATGAATCCAAGAGTAGGAGTAGACCATTCAGCTCCTCGTGCCAAACTATACAATCACCTCCCAATTTCCTGCCACTCGCTTCTTTTAACCCACTACTAATTAAAGATCTATTTCCTCCTTAAATTTATTCAGTGTCCCACTGCCCACTGCATTCTGGGGGGGTTTGAATTCTACAGACTTGTGACACTTTAGAAACACAGGAGTAGGAGTAGGTCATTTGGCCCTTTGAGCCTGCTCCACCATTCAATAGGATCATGGTTGATCATCCAACTCAGTAGCCTGCTCCCATATTCTCGGATTGCGACAGCTACAGCCAGCTCCTTTGTAAAAGCCTGCAATGTTTTCGCCTCATCTGGGAAGAAGACCTTTCTCCTCAGCTCAGTCGCACTGGTTTACCCACTTGGAGGGAAGTTGTTCCTGCTCATCTCTGGCCACACGCAGCATTTATGAAATTGGCTGTGGACTGCTCAGGTGCCTAGTCTGCACCTCCACAGGTCTCTATGCTAAATTCCACACCAGTGCATCCTTGCGAGTGACAGTTCTCTGTCCATCCCCAGTTACTGCCTGCCTCCCTTGACACTTTCCCCTTATCTTGGCTCATCTCCATCACGCAGCCTAAATGAAACATGAAAAAAAACACACCCAGCAATCTCAGCCGCAGCTTCCGCAACTGGAGGGCCCCAGGACAAAATCCATTTGATTAAGACAGTGACTGATGGCCTCAAGCTCTACTTTCCTGTCTGCTCCTCTATGCCGCTGACCCTCCACTCCTTCCTCCATCAAAACTCGGCCTTAATATATTCACTGATCCTGACCCCCCCCCCCCCCCCCCCACACACACACACACACACACACACACACACACACACACACACACCATCCCCTGCTGTCTGTGTGGGACAGAATCCCACAGACACCCCATTCTCGGAGGGATGAAATTCCTTCTCATTGCCGTCTTAAATGGGAGACCCCTTCATTCTGAAATCATGCTGCCTTCTCTGGTTCCTGATCCCCCACATGATGTTGGGGGAACCATCTTCTCAGCTTCCACCCTGCCAATTCCTCCCCATATCCTCAGGATCTGCACTCGCCCTCTCATTCTTCTAAACGACAATGGGGTCTGGTCCAATCTGCTCACCTTCTCAAAAGACAGACCCCCTTCACCCCAGGAACCAGCCTGATTTAACTGCCTCTAGCATCAATCTATCCCTCATTCAGTGAGAGGAGCAGAATTGTATAGTGCTCCCAGTGGGGTCTCACCTTCATCCTGTACAGACGAAACAAGACTTCCCCAATCTTTTCCTTAAATCGCCAGGCAATAAATAGCCACGTTTCATTTACACAGGGATATTCTATTACCCCTATCTTCAGTTGTGAGTTCAGTCCTATTCTTCATCCTTTGCCAAATTTAGATCCATGAATCTTTCCCGAGTTCCCATAAATAGATATGGGGTTCAGGGTGGCATGTGACCAAGGTTAGGTACACATCGAACCCCTGTCCCTACACCCTTCCCTATTTCTGTAACTTCCTCCAGCCTCACACCCTTCACTACCTCTGTCACCATCTCTGACCCCTACATCCATCCCTAACTCTCACCTCTGCCAATCTCTACAACACTCCTTATCTCTGTTACATCCTCCTGTCCCTATACTCCTCCCTACCTCTGTCACCTTCTTCAGTCCCTATACCCATCCCTATCTCTGTCACCTCCTCCAGACCCTAAACCCCCTCCCCATGCCTGTCACCTCCTCCAGCTCCCTACACTCCCTCCCTATCTCTGTCACCTCCTCCTGCCCCCTACACCCCTATCTCTGTCACCTCCTCCAGCCCTTACCCTCTCCCTATCTCAGTCACCTCCTCCAGCCCCCGACACACCCTCCCTATCTCTGTCACCTCCTCCAGCCCCCTACACTCCCTCCCTATCTCTGTCACCTCCTCCTGCCCCCGACACTCCCTCCCTATCTCTGTCACCTCCTCCTGCCCCCTACACCCCTATCTCTGTCACCTCCTCCTGCCCCCTACACCCCTGCCTATCTCTGTCACCTCCTCCAGCCGTTACACCCCCTCCCTAACTCTGTCACCTCCTCCAGCCCTTACACCCTCTCCCTATCTCTTTCACCTCCTCCTGCCCCCTACATCCCCTCCATATTTCTGTCACTTTCTCCTGCCCCCTACATTCCTCCCTATCTCTGTCACACCTGCACACCTGCACCCCTGACTATGGAGGTGGTCCTGGCTGATGGACACAGCATCGTAACATTTACAGGGAACAGACTCTAATGTGAGTACAGTCTTGCAACGGAGATGAAATATGAGGGGATTATCTCACAGTCTGTTTGCACAGTCATTCACACTTCAGTTATGCTTCTGTACAACGCAGTAAACACCCCTGGATCAGAGGTGCAGTGCAAATGTGTATTCTTTTGTCAGTCTGGTTTCCTAACCCTACTCTTATTTCTGCAATCTATGTGAGATTTCTGAGTCTTAGGGAGAATGCACCCAAAGTGGTGGGGGTGCTCTCTGTGTGTGTGTGTGTGTGTGTGTGTGTGTGTGTGTGTGTGTGTGTGTATTGAGGGGCGGGGTCAGAGAATTTGTGAAAATTGAATTGAGTTTGCAGTCAATGGCAAAGAGTTTGCTTTGCTACACTTGGGATGTAAGGTTGTTTGAAGCTAATGTACAGGATATGTTCACTCAGTCTAAAGACGTCAGCCTCACAGTGAGCTGTCCTTCCTGACAGTGCCTTCCCCACAAGTCTGCTTGCTCAGGTAGACAAAAGCTAGCACCCAGCTGCTGCGTCGTCCACTGTCAAAGCGGGAGGCACACAGCCCTGACAAGCACAGAGGGATTGTATCTAATCCCATGCTGTCCCTTTCCTGTGAGAATTTGATGGGAGACAGTGTAGAGGGAAGTTTATTCTGTATCTAATGCTGTGCTGTCCCTGTCCTGGGAATACTTGATGGGGACCGTGTAAAAGAAACTTTGCTGTATCTAACCTCATGCTGTCCCTGTCCTGGGACTGTTTGATGGGGACAGGATCAAGGGAGCTTTACTCTGTATCTAACTTCGGGACAGCACGGTGGCTCAGTGGTTAGCACCTGGGTTCAATTCCACTCTCAGGTGACTGTCTGTGTGGAGTTTGCACATTCTCCCTGTATCTGCGTGGGTTTCCTCCAGGTCCTCCAGTTACTTCCTACAGCCCAAAGATGTACAGAGTAGGTGGATTGGCCATGCTAAATTGCCCATAGTGTTCAGGGATGCCTACCTTAGGTGGGTTAAAGGGGAATGGGTCTGGGTGGCATGCTGCAAGGTTTGCTGTGGACTTATTGGGCTGAAGGGCCTGTTTCCACACTGTGGGGATTCTATGATTCTAACTCCTGTGCTGTCCCTGTCCTGATAGTGTTTGATTGGGACAGTGTAGAATCATAGAGTTATACAGCAGGGAAACACACCCTTCAGTCCAACCTGTCCATGCTGACCAGATATCCTAAATTAATTCAGTATCATTTTCCAGCATTCGGTTCACGTACCTGTAAACACTTCTTATTCCTATACCCATGCAGATGCCTTTTAAATGTTGCAATTGTACCAGCATCTGGCATTTCTTCTGGCAGCTCATTCCATACACGCACTACCTTCTATGTGAAAAAGTTTGCCCCTAGGTCCCTTTTAAATCTTTCCCCTCTCACCTTAACCCTGTATCCTCTAGTTTTGGATTCCCCTACCCTGAGATAATCACCCTATCTATATCACTCCTGATTTTAAAAACCTCTATAAGGTCACCTGCAGCCTCCAACAGTCCAGGGAAAATAGCCCAGCCTATTCAGTGTCTCTCTGTAGCTAAATCCAAAAACCCTGGCAACATCCTTGTAAATCTTTCCTCACCCCTTTCTAGTTTCAAATGTCCTATAGCAGAGAGAGCAGAATTGAATGTAATATTCCAAATGTAGAGGGAGCATTTATCTGTATGTAACCCTGTGCTGTCTCTGTCCTGGGAGTGTTTGACTCGGGGGGTGTATAGAGAGAACTTCAGTCTATATCTAGCTGTGTTCTCTCCCCATCTCTCCCCCTGGGACTGTTTGATGCAGGACAATATAGAAGGAGCTTTATTCTGTGTCTAACCCTGTGCTGTGGGAATGCTTGATGGGGAGGGCATAGCAGGGCGAGATTTATTCTCTAATTAACTCTGTGCTTTCAGCTGCCTGGGGCTGCTAATCTCAGGAGTCTGTCTCTAAACCACTGTGCCTCCCTCTCTCTGTCCATTCCTTTATGATGCTGTTTAAAAATAACTGAGCTTCTGATTGCCCATTCTGAACAACATAGTTCAGGCTCAGATTCAGTCAAACTGATACTCCTGCTCAATGTTTTGGTGTCAATTTCTGATGCACGCACCCCTCCCATTTATCTTGCTATCAGTGCATGAGCTCCGCTGGTCAGACTGAGAGACATACCCAATCTGGGCAATTCAGGCTGTTATATTCAGTGAAGTCTTCTTGTCAGGAGGTCAGTGCTGAGGGACTGCCACATTTTCAGAGGTTCAGTACTGAGGGAGGGGGCACTGTTGGGAGAGTCAGTGCTGAGGGAGCGGGCACTGTCAGAGGGTCAGTGTTGAGGGAGCAGGCACTGTCTGAGGGAATACCACACTGTCAGAGGGTCAATGCTAAGGGAATACCACACTGTCAGTGAGTCAGTACTGAGGAATTGTTGCAGTGTTGGAGGATCAGTGCTGAGGGAGTATGGCACTATCGGAAGGTCAGTGCTGAGGAGGTGTTGCAGTGTCGGAAGGTCAGTGCTGAGGCAGTACCACACTGTCGAGGGTCAGTGCCAAGGGAGTACCACATCGTTGGAGGGTCAGTACTGAGGGAATGCTGCACTGTCAAAGGCTGAGGGAGTGGGCATTATTGGAGGGTCAGTGCTGAGGAAGCGGGCACTGTCGGACAGTTAGTGTTGAGGGACCAGGCACTGTTGGAGGATCAGAGCTGAAGGAGTATTTCACTGTTGGAGGGTCAATAGTGAGGGAGAGCCTAACTTTCAGAGGGTCAGTGCTGAGGGAGTGCCATACTGTTGGAGAGTCAGTGCTGATGAAGTGTTGCAGTGTCAGAGGATCAGTGCTGAGGGAGCGGGCATTGTCAGAGTGTCAACGCTGAGAGAGTGCCGCACTGTTGGAGAGTCAGTGCTGAGAGAGCAAGCACTGTTAGAGGGTCAGCGCCGAGGGTGTACTGCACTCTCGGGGGTCAATGCTGAGAGAGTGCCGCACTGTTGGAGAGTCAGCGTTGAGAGAGCAAGCACAGTTAGAGGGTCAGCGCCGAGGGTGTACTGCACTGTCGGAGGGTCAATGCTGAGAGAGCGCCGCACTGTCAGAGGGTCAATGCTGAGAGAGTGCCGCACTGTTGGAGAGTCAGCGCTGTTCTGTCGTGAAGTTAATGCTAAGGAACCGTGAAAGAACTGCTGTATCAAAGCAGGAATTTAAGATGGATTAAGTAGTGATGTGGGGAAAGTGAGGGCTGTGTTTCAGTTCAGAAAGTTCACTATCTGATGATTAATTCCTAATCATACAGGGAACATATCTCTTTATATCCATTTTATAAAGGAAATAGCGACGGTGTTTATTCATATCAGTGAAACCAGTTCCCTGACATACAGAGGCTGAGAAAATACTCAAATGCGCGAGATAACAAAACGCAGATAATCATCTTGAAAAGCCACTAACCTTGTGAAAACGTTATCACAAAATAAGGCCCAATGAGTGAGCGATAGTTCCAACACGGTTGTTTTATTTTCCTTTCTTGAGAAATGTCTTCAAACTGGAGGGAGTGGGTGATTACACTTTCTGATAGGAGTGGCAGTGTCTGTCCTGTTGCTGAGTTGGGCTGAGGGCGGGCGGAAAGAAGGGGTTTGTCAGTCCCCTTGCCTGCATGACCCGCCTCCCCAGACCATCCGCCCAATCTGAGCCATTGGATCCCTCTGGAGATGGTGCTGGGGTCCCACCAACCGGCCACATCCCTCTCTCTCTCCGTCCTGCCCGTTTCTTTCCTCTGCAACCCGCCAGGAAGGCCTTACACCCGCCACGTCCTGCCCTGAACCAAAGAGATATTATCCTGTGCTCTGCTGACAGAGTTGGGCTGATCACTCACTCTCTTGCCATGGGACAGGTTTCCCCCCACCTCCTCCACATCCCCCACCCCCAATGTATCGATCTAAAGAACTCTCTGGTGTTTCTGAACACTTCAATTTCTGCATTATCCTTCCCCACTGTGAGGAAAACGTTTGGGTCTTCACGACCAGTTCTGATATGGATTTACAAATTCTGCTCTGCTTTCTTGCCAATGCCTGAAATCTAATTGAAAGTGCAAGACACAGAAAGTATCAGAACATTATGGGTTGGACCATTTAAGAATTTATTTAATTGCAAAACAAAGCACTGAAAAAATTCTTCCATGGGATTTCAGCATTGTAGGCTAGACTGAAGTTGCTGTCCATCCTCAATTACCCCCTGGAGAAAGTGGTAGCAAGCTTCTTCAACCACTGCATAGGGGATATGTAACAAGGCAGTTCTGAGCTTTTGACCCGGTGATAGTAAAGAAACCCCCCAGTGTAGTTCTGAATCCAAGAAGGCCACTCAACCACTGCCTTATCAACCACCTTCAATGTTCACTCCCTCCTCAACCAATACAGAGGGGCAGCAGTGTGTACCATCGACAAGATGCACTGCGACTCTCCATAGCAGCACCTTCCAAACCTACCACCCCCATCCCCCAGGAAGGACAAGGGGTAGCACCAGCCCCTGCAAGTTCCCCTCTGAGCCTGTCACTATCCTGACTTGGAATGATATGGGCAGTTCCCTCAATGTCACCAGGGTGAGAATCCTGGAACTCGCTCCCTTACGGGGGCACTGTGCAAGGTCTCCCAACACCACACAGTGACTACAGTGGGTCAAGAAGGCAGCTGACCACCACCTTCTTGAGGGGGCACTGAGGCAGGCAAGTTGAGGCAATGCAGTCAATTTCCACCAAGTGTGAACTTAACGGAGACCTACTGATCCTATGCAGAAATGTTTTCCTAGCTTGCAAAAAACTGGGAAGTACTTCCCTTAGTGGGAGTTTGCTCATGGGATCAGGGTTGGGGAGATTGGAGATGATGGGATCGATGTGAAGGGACAGTCCAAGAGGTCCATTCAACCCCTTTCCCTGTGCCTGTTAAGACAGGAAGAGGAGGCCATTCACCCCCCTCCTTTAACATGTAACACAGGAACAGAAGGTCACTGAGCCCCCTCCTCAAGTCTGTTACACAGTAACAGGAGGAGGCTGTTCAGCTCCCCCCTTCAGCCTGTTACACTGGAACAGGAGGCCATTCACCCCCCTCCTGAAGCCTCAGTACTGATCCACACTGTGAACATGCCCTCAGCAGTGTTTTGCTGTCCCAGCTCTGATACTCTGAGGCACTCCCTCGGTAGGAAAATGGGAAGGTGAAGATTAAATAAAAACCTGATAAATTAAAAACACATCATCGCAAAATGACACACATGAGAGGGGGAAGAAACCCATCAGGTCATAGGCACGAACTGGGGCCTCGTGTGGTAGAACGATTAGGCGAGAATTGTAGTAAAGGAATTGGGTCTGACAATAGCATGGTAAATAATTTGGATAAATTTCACATCCCCCCTTCTCCTTCTAACCTGGTTAAGAAAATGGAGAAATGTTTTGTCAACTACAAGCATTCCTGTTGACCCCACCAAACAAACTTCGTAATCTCATGAGAAGCCTGTCACACAAATGGTTGTTGTGTTCTCCTTGGCTGATGATTCCACCCATCTCATCTAACTGTTTGTTGCTGATAAGGCCTTTATCTGATCAGAGGCCATAGTTGGCTCATACATGCAGTAGAAATCTGAACAGTCATTTTCTACATTTCTTTCTCTCTCTCTCTCTCTCTCCCCCCCCACCCTTTCTCTCTCCCCAACCCCCACTCCTTCAGGGCCAAAACCTGATCATCTTTTGAGTGTTAAACACATCCCTCCCATTCCACTCACACTGGCTTTCCAAACCTCTCTTGTTCCTGCCTCCACATGTCTCTCTTTCTTCCAGGCACAAGAAAGATCGAAGACAGCGCACAAGACTGGAGTCCTTATGTGTAAATTCCAAGTCGCTGCCACACAGGTACATTCAGTAACTACAAAGACAAGCATTCTCCCAAGAGAGAACAGAGTATAATCATCAAGGAGTTTTGCTCCGATTGTATAGGGTGTTACTGGGACTCCTTACTGAAGGACGGATAGACTTGTGCTGGAGGTAGTTCAGACAAGTTTCACTTGGCTGGGATGAAGGAGTCTGTCATCCAAGGAGACGTTGAGCAGGTTCAGCCGACTACCCCATTGTCAAGATGATCACTTTGAAAGGTATTATCCTGAGAACAGGGTGCTTGACAGATTGGGTGCTGAGAGGATGTTTTATGCCATGTACAGACAGGGAAATCTAAAACAGGGGAAATGGTTTCAGAATAAGGGGGTCTCCCACTGAAGACGGAAATGAGGAATTTCTTCTGTCCAAGTGTGGGGAATCTGTGGGATTCTATCCCCCACAGAGAGTACTAGGGGCCAAGTTAGTGAATCTATTCAAGGCTGAGTTTTGATAAGACAGTGTGGAGAGAGCTTTACCCTGTATCTAACCTCATTCTGTCCTAGGAGTGTTTGAAGGGGACAGTATGGAGATGGCTTTACCCTGTTTACAAGCCTATGTTGTTGTGGGACTGTTTGATGGGAACAGTGTAGAGAATGCTTCACTCTCTGTCTAACCCTGTGCAGCCTTGGGAGCGTTTGATGGGGGAACGGTGCAGACGAATCTTTTACTCTATATCTTACCCCCTGCCGATCCTGTCCTGGGAGTTTTTGATGGCAAACGTGCAAGGAAAACTTTCCTTTTGGTTTAAAAGAGTACAGTGGAAGGGCTTTACTCTCTATCCAACACTGTGCTGGGAATGTTTTCCCCTCTGCTGACCACCCCCAATGAACACACTGCACATTGTTCATGGGATCTTGCTTTGTACCAATGCCTTACAGCTTCAGATGCAAGACAAGAAATGAAGCTCCTTTCCTGAATCTCTGCCTTCTTTCTTGAGATTCTCTCTCATTTTGCGTGGCTTATTCTGTTGTCTCGATCTACTGTAAGTCTCCTGTTTCTCTGCCTTTCACCATAATGTTTCGTTTCTGTCCACCAATCAGAGTGCCTTCAGTACGAGCCTCCACAATGCTCACCAGTTCTTGCTCACGTGCTCGCAATCTGCAAACAGAGCTGGAAGGATCTGTGCTGAAGAGATAAGGTTGTTTCTGAGGAATTGGTCTTCTGCTGAAGACATCCAGAAACTGCCTCACGCCCAGAACTCAGAAAGCTAGAAGTCGTCTCAATGGAGTGGCCAGACTTAACCCTGTCATGCCAGCTAAACTCTGGAGCTGCAGTAACCGTTACCTTCTCTGGTGTGAAGCTGAGAGAAAAGGAGCATTCATTTTCTCATTCAAAGAGATGGTGGCATAGCGTTGGTAAAAGTCAGTCCAGGACCCCAGGCCCATGTCCTTGGGGCCCTGGGTTCAAATCCTACCATGTCAGATCGTGAAATTTAAATTCAATAAAAGTCAAATCTAATGATGACTGTTGATTGGCTTCGAAAAGCCAAGAAAAGGAAATCTGCTGTCCTTACCCAGCTTTGGTTACACATGACTCTTAACTGGCCTCTGGGCAATTGGGGATGAGCAATAATTACAGGCAGTAGCTAGTAATGTCCACATCCCTTGAACCAATGAGGCTAATAGAGTGGGAGAGGGAAGGGTAGTGGCCACATCACTGGTATGGTCATCTTGCTCTCCCATTTAGATCCCATCACTGCCTCCTGCACATTAATTTCCCTACTGGGCTGGCGTTGCATAGGTGCCACAAACATTTCCTGCCTTTCAGGAGAGTGGCAGTGTCACTAGAATAGTAATGCAAGGCCTGGGTTGGTGCTCTGAGGATGTGGCTTCAAATTCCAATATAGCTGGCCAGTGAGATTCATGAAATCTGGAATTGAGAGTGTCAGTAATAGCAACTGTGACTATGCTTATCCATGGTCACTAATGCCCCACAGGGGAAGGAAATTGGTCATCCTTATCCAGTCTGTGCCTACATGGGACTCCAGACACCACACAGCAATGCAGGTGACTCTCAATAGCCCTCTGAGATAGCTGGACTGCAACAGCTCAAAAAAAGTGAAGGGGAAACTGGGACGTGACAATAAACACTGGCCTTGCCTGAAACACAGATTTTGCATTCTGGGGGTGGGGGCAGACAGGAAAGTGAAGCAACGGGTCCCTTCTGTGCTTTATGACTGTGACGTTGAAGCCACAATCAGATCAGCCTTGATCTCACTGTATGGCGGAATAGGCTTGAGGGGCCGAAAGGCCTTCGACCCCCTTAATGTTAAAGGATTTCTGTCAAATCTGCACTTGTACTTGGGGCCTTGCTCAAGGTCCAAGCCAGAATGTTAAACAAGGGGAGTGAAGTGGAAGAGCTGTTCATGTCCAGGGTGGGAGTCCTGGGACAGTGCAGAGAGTGGGGGAGAAACCGTTTCCGCTGGTGGAAGGATTGAGAGTCAAAAGATCGGCCAAAAAAGTGTTTAACTTGCAGCCAATGGTCTTGAATGTGCGCGGAGAATGCAGGGGAGGAGGCAGGAGGTTTTTGAAAAGGAACTGAATCATTAATCTGAGGAGGAAAGACACGCAGAAGCAAGGGTGTGAGAGGGGTAATGGGGACTGAATGATCTGTCCATGTGGGAGACCCTGCAAAGGCAAGACAGCAGAGAACAACTGTGCGGAGACTTTCCGAGGTACGACCTTTGACATGAAATCTCCCTCATTATTTCGCAGGGCAGAGAAGGGAATGATTTTTTTAAAAAGTGAAACGAACTGAGGGCGATGCTGCTAGTGCAGAAATTAATAAAGAGCGGGGCCACTCAAATTTTGAAGTCGAACAAGAAACCGTATGAAGCTTTCTGAAACCAGAAAGGAACTATTAAGAGACTTCAGTGGGTGTCACACTTGAAGTGAACTCTACTGAGAATCAGAAAATGGAATTAGCGAGAGATTGTTTACAAAATTGACTCAAAATAGTGTTATCTACTGTTTGCGAAAAAGATCCCCCATGTTATTTGCAGCCCAGAAAGTAGCCAGAAAATGTCTAAATGGGGCAGCAGAGCAGAGGACTGTAGGTATACAAGTCCCTAAGAGAGGTGATGCAGGTTGGGAAGGCCATGCAAATGCAAAAAGAAGCAATCAACCTGGATATACTGAAACTCGGAACCAGAACAGTACAGCTACAGGCCGTTAGCTCCATGCCAGCTCTTCACTCAGTCACCTCTGGAATGCGCTTGCTCTCTCTTCCGTTAAGAGTCTTAAAACCTGACCCCTGACCAAGCCACTTGTCCTCCATTATCTCCTCTCCTCTTGCAACTCAGGGTGAGACTGTTGTGTTTTATTGCAATGATCATTAAATACAAGTTGCTTTGGCGTGACAGCACACCACTGTCCCGATTGAAGCAGACATTCTGTAAAAGGGTGAACCGCACCCCATTCCCTCCTGGCACAGCTACGGTGCACAGCCCTGTCACCGTGCCCAGAGGTGGAGTTTCATCAAACTCGGGCATGGCGGGAGACGAGGTCCGGGTTGGTCACCGATTCCACGAGGGGCCGCTCAACATGGAACTCGTGCTGGTGCTGCAATGTCTTCCTCCCTGCCCGCTGCGGGGTTGGCAGCTCCGAGTGGTGGGCGGGTAGTGGCTCCTTGAAGAAATACGGGTGCAAGAGAGCCTGCGGAGCAAGGGTGGGGAAAATACATCTGTCAAGCTCTGTTCGTGATGGCCCGGCCCGGCCCGCCTCCTCCTCCCCTCTAGACCCCACCAGTGTGGACCTGCAAGCCGATTGGCAGTGGGCACACTCTGCATGGCTCCATGGAACACTGGTGCCAGCCATCGCCCTGACCGTCTGAGTGACGGGGACCTCTGATTTACACCCCCATCCTTCACAGGTGGAAACATTTCTCACATCTGCTCAATCCAAACCCCTGCCATCGTTTTAAAAAACCCAACAGCGCACGAATGTGAAGCAGCACGTGCCTTGTGGCCCCTCAGGTTTACTCTCCCAGTCAGGAAGATCACCCTGATTGGACTGTGGGTCTAAACTATCAATCCCGAGCTGCGGTCTGTAAAGCCCCCCATTCCCTACCCCCATTAACCTGCCACTCAATTCCCTACAATTCATTTACATAGTTAGAACAGTGTACAGCATTCCGAGTGAGAAACAGGGTCCATGACAGTGTGCAGTATTCCGAGTGAGATACAGAGGCCGGAACTGTGCACAGTATTCCAAATGGGATAGAGGGACTGGGACCGTGTGTGCTATTCCAAATGGGACATAGGGATGAGAACTATGCACAGTATTCTGAGTGGGATGTAGGGACTGAGTTTGTGTATCGTATTCCAAGTGAGATATAGGGATTGACAATGTGCAGGGTATTCCAGGTAGGAGACAGAGACTGGAAGAGCATGGTATTCCAAATGGGATAGAGAGATCAGGACTGTGCATAGAATTCCAAGTGGTATATATGTCTGGGGTAGTAGGCAGTATTCCAAGTGGGATATTGGGACTGGGACTGTGCATAGTATTCAGAGTGGAATAGAGGAACTGGGACCGTGTGCCGTATTCCAAGTGGGATATAGAGACCGGGACTATGGTTGGTATTCCAAGTGGGATTTAAGGAGTGGGACTGTGGGTGGTTTTCCAAATGAGATATATGGGCTCAGATGTGTGCATTATTCCAAGAGGGACGTGGGGACTGTGACTGTGCATACAATTCCAAGTGACAATGTGGGTGATATTCCCAGTGGGATATAGAGAATGGGACCATGATCGATATTCCAAGTGGGATATAGGAATCAGAACAGTGCATAGTATCCTGAAAGTGATTAAGTGACTGGGACTGCAGGTGTTATTCCATGTGGGATATTGGGACAGTGGTCAATATTCCAAGTGAGATTTGTGAATATGGGTGGTATTCCAAGTGGGTTTTCGGGACTGGGACTGTGGTCGGTGTTCCAAGTCAGTTATAGGGACTGGGGGACCATGCGCTGAATTCCAAGTGGGATTTAGGGACTGGGACTGTGCGCTGTATTCCAAGTGGGATATAGGGATCATTACTGTGCATAGTATTCCGAGTGGGATATAGAGACTGGGTCTGTGCATAGCATTCCAAGTGCAATATAGAGACTGGGACTATGTGCGGACGCCAAGTGGGATATAGTGATTGTGACTGTGGGTGGAATTTTGTGGGATATTGGGGCTGTGGGCCATATTCCAAGTGGGATATAAGGACTGGGATTGTGTGCATTATTCAAAGTGTGATATAGGATTTCAAGTGGGATACAGGGTTTGGAATTGTGTGTGGACTCCCAAGTGGGTTATAGGGCCTGGGACTGTGCTTGGTATTCCAAGTGGGATACAGTGACTGAAACTGTGGATGGTATTTCAAGAGGTATATAGGGACTGGGACTATTCTCGGTATTCCAAGTGTTGGGGATTTCAAGTAGGATATAGTGACTGGGATTGTGCGTGGTGATCCAAGTATACTATAGGGATCAGTGATGTGCAAAGCATTCCAAGTGTGTTATGGGTTCTGGGACTGTAGCGGCATTCCAAATGGGATATTGAGGCTGTGTGCATTATTCCAAGTGGGATACAGAGACTGTGCATGGATATCCAAGTGGAATATAGGGATCAGAACTGTGCTTAGTATTCCAAGTGAGATGTAGGGACTGGGACCAAGGGCTGTATCATAAGTGAGATGTAAATTTGGATTGTGGTCAGTATTCCAAGTGGGATATATGAACTGGGACTGTGGGTGGTATTCCAAGTGGGATATCGAGACTGGGACTGTGCATGGTATTCTAAGTGAGTCTGTGCATAGCATTCCAAGTGCGATACAGCATCTGGGACTGTGTACAGATTCCAAATGGGATGTAGGCACTCGGACTATTAGCAGTATTCCAAGTGGGATATAGAGACTGGGACTGTGCACAGTTTTCCAAGTGGGAAACAAGGACTGGGACTGTGGGTGGTATTCCAATCGGATATAGTGACTGGGTTTCTGTGTGGTATTCTAAGTAAGATATAGGGACTGGGAATGTCTGTAGAATTCCAAGTGGTACATAGGGTCTGGGACTGAGGGCAGTTTGCAAAGAGGGATATCGAGACTGGGACTGTGCATGGTATGCTAAGTGAGTCTGTGCATAGCATTCCAAGTGCTATGGAATGTGACTGTGTGTAGTATTCCAAGTGGAATGTAGGGACTGGGATAGCGCACAATATACCAAGTCGGATACAAGGACTGTGTGCCATATCCTAAGTGAGATACAGGTACCGGAACTGTGTGCGGCATTCTAAATGGGATGTAGGAACTGGAACTGTGTTTAATATTCCAAGTAAGATATCAGGAATGTGACTGTGTGCAGTATTCTGAGTGGGATAGAGAGACTGGGACTGTGAGGGATTCCAAGTGGAACACAGTGACTGGGTCTGTGGGTGGTATTCCAACTGGGATGTAGAGGCGGGGACTGTTTGCAATTTTCCAAGTGGGATATAGGAACAGGGACTGTGGGCAGTATTCCAAGTTGCATACAGGGACTGGGTCAGTGTATAGTATTCCAAGTGGGTCATAGGGACTGAGCCAATGGGTGGTATTCCAAGTGAGATATAGGGACTAGGATTGTGTGCAGTATTACAAGCAGTATATATGGACTCTAGGCGGTATTCCAAGTGGGATATAGTGACTGGGACTGTGGGTGGTATTCCAGGTAGGATGTATGGACTGTAAATATGGGTGTATTCCAAGTGAGATTAGGGATTGCCACTGTATGCAATATCCCAAGTCGGATATAGTGACTGGGACTGTGCGTGGTATTCCAAGTGAGGTTTAGGGTGCTGGGACCGTGGGCAGTATTTCAAATGAGATTTAGGGAGTGGGACTCTGCATGGTATTCCAACTGGGTACGGAGACCAGAACAATAAATGGTGTTCTTGGAATACTGTCTCACCAAGGCCATTTCTCTGGACGTTAGCCAGAGGAGAATGTGATGTGCCAGGCGGGTTGGACAAGGAGGTTCTGGGCAGGTGGAGGCTCACCTCAGCTGCACTGATTCTCTGCTTGGATGGGTAGACCAGGAAGCGTTTCAGGAGATCCACTGCCTCGGGCGAGGCATCTGGGACGACATGTTCCAGCGGGATGGGTGGATTCTCCTTGAAAGTGATCTTGTTATAATCCGGCAGCTCCTTGATTTCCTAGCATGGTGGGGTGGGGGCAATGGAGGAGTGAGAGGTTAGTGAAGGATGAGGAAAAATTATGCTATTCTGTACACCAAATATAATCCAAGTGATTCCCAACGATCGCTCAGTTACTCCCATATCCGGGTAACAGTGAGGGATTGAGTCTCACTTTATTTTAAGGATAAACTGTTCTTAGGAAATTGGTTTTAAAAGTAAATTAACTGATTACAAAACAATGGTGACTGGAAGCCTGTGTCTTGTGGTTCAGTTCAACACTCTGATTCCCAGTCTCAACACCAAGGGAACAGGTACTGATGGAGGGTCACTACTGAGGGAGTGCCGCACTGTCACTGCGTCGGTGCTGTGGAGGTGCTGCACTGTCAGCGGTGCTACCTTTAAGGTTGTGACACTAACCCAATGTCCCACTTTGCAGCTGTATGTAAAATGTCCCACAGCCGCTGCTTTGTGATGAGTGGTGAGGAGGATCTCCTGCTAGATTGGAACCCAGGGGCTGCACTTCTGGAACGTGCAGAGCCTGATGACCTAATACCAAGCAAATGCGAACAGAGAAGTTAAGGCATGGCAGAGAGTGTGAAGATGCTACAATAGGCACTGATCCTGCAACTCCCAGCCAAACCCATCAGCAATGAACTGCAGGGAATCAGCTCACCAGCAGCTATGAAATCACAAAGACAGATCACACAGAGTGGACTGTCTTCCCTCAGGTATTGGAGAATATGGGGTGATGGTCATCAAGGGGTTTCATAATTAAAGGATTCGACAGGGTTGAGAAAGAGGAACCATTTTCTCTGGGCGTGGGCTGTCTAGAATTAGGGTATGTGCTGAACCTTTAAAATTTGAGCTGGTTCAATCAGAGTTTATCCCAGGAAATACCTCCTCTACAAAGGGCAGTGGAAATCTAAAACTCTATCTCCCTACTCTGCATTGCCCCTCACTGATCCCAACCCCACACCACCCCTAAGAAAAAGCTGTCAAGGTTCAGGTTGGGGTATCAGTTGGCAATTTCAAAACCGAAGCTTTTACTGGGTTATTGAGGGAAAGGAGGCAGAACTGAGGTAGGCAGATGGAATTCAAACACACATCAGCAATGATTTGAGCCAATGGGGTATAGGCTCAAGGAGCTGAATGGTCTCACATCAAGTTCCTGTGATCCTGCAGCTGCCTTGAGGAGTTTCAGTTACAACGTGGCAGAACCATCAGCCCCCACCTCGAGCCTGTGACACGAGAACAGGAGGCCATTCAGCTCCCCCACTCCTCGAGCCTGTCACACGAGAACAGGAGGCCATTCAGCTCCCCCTCTCCTCGAGCCTGTCACACAGGAAAAGGAGGCCATTCAGCTCCCCTGATCCTTGAGCCTGTCACACAGGAATAGGAGGCCATTCAGCTTCCCCTCTCCTCGAGCCCGTCACACAGAACAGGAGGCCATTCAGCTCCCCGATCCTTAAGCCTGTCACACAGGAACAGGAGGCCATTCAGCTCCCCCTCTCCTCGAGCCTGTCACACAGGAACAGGAGGCCATTCCGCTCCCCCTCTCCTTGAGCCTGTTACACAGGAACAGGAGGCCATTCAGCCTCCCCTCTCCTCGAGCCTGTCACACAGGAACAGGAGAGCATTCAGCTCCCCCCCTCCTCGAGCCTGATAACACAGGAACAGGAGGCCATTCAGCTTCCCCTCTCCTTGAGCCTGTCACACAGGAACAGGAGGCCATTCAGCTCCCCCTCTCCTCGAGCCTGTCACACAGGAACAGGAGGCCATTAAGCTTCCCCTCTCCTCGAGCCTGTCACACGAGAACAGGAGGCCATTCAGCTCCCCTGATCCTTGAGTCTGTCACACAGGAACAGGAGGCCATTCAGCTTCCCCTCTCCTCGAGCCTGTCACACAGGAACAGGAGGCCATTCAGCTCCCCCTCTCCTCGAGCCTGTCACACAGGAACAGGAGGCCATTCAACTCCCCCTCTCCTCGAGCCTGTCACACAGGAACAGGAGGCCATTCAGCTTCTCCTCTCCTCGAGCCTGTCACACAGGAACAGGAGGCCATTCAGCTTCCCCTCTCCTCGAGCCTGTCACACAGGAACAGGAGGCCATTCAGCTCCCCTGATCCTTGAGCCTGTCACACAGGAACAGGAGGCCATTTAGCTCCCCTGATCCTTGAGCCTGTCACACAGGAACAGGAGGCCATTCAGCTTCCCCTCTCCTCGAGCCTGTCACACAGGAACAGGAGGCCATTCAGCTCCCCCTGTCCTTGAGCCTGTTACACAGGAACAGGAGGCCATTCAGCTCCCCCTGTCCTTGAGCCTGTTACACAGGAACAGGAGGCCATTCAGCTTCCCCTCTCCTCGAGCCTGTGACACAGGAACAGGAGGCCATTCAGCTTCCCCTCTCCTCGAGCCTGTGACACAGGAACAGGAGGCCATTCAGCTCCCCCTCTCCTCGAATCTGTTATACAAGAACAAGAAGTGTACAGGATAGAGACTTTTTCCCAGGGCGAAATGACTATTACATAGGGGCACAGTTTTAAGGTGATTGGAGGAAGGTAAAGGAGAGATGTCAGAGGTAGGTTCTTCTCACAGAGAGTGGTGGGCATATGGAATGCGCCGCCAGCAGTGGCAGTGGAGTCAGATACTTTAGAGACTTTTAGGCGACTCTTGGATAGGCTCATGGAGGGTAGTAAAATGTAGGGTATGCACAGTAGGATAACAGGTTGGCACAACATCGTGGGCCGAAGACCCTGTACTGTGCTATGTTCTTTGTAGGAAGCCATTCAGCCCTCTTCTCAAGCACGTCATACAAGAACAGGAGGCCATTCGGCCTCTACCTCAAGCATGTCACACCAGCAGGAAGAAGCCATTCAGACTTTTGTGCATGTTGCGCCACCCACTGGTTAGCTCACCTAAACACCAAGCATTTCAGATTTCATCTCTCCTCCTCTCGGACTACAGGAAACACACTGTGCGCAGTCTCTGAGGTTAATACATACATCCTGAGCATTACGAAGTGTGACTTACAGGCCAGATCCTCTCGTTGGGGGTCCCCAAGACCCGGAGAACACAGCACAGCTGCTCGATGTCATTTTCACCTGGGAACAGCGGTGAGTTATTCAGGAGCTCACCGAAGATGCAGCCCACTGCCCTGAGGGGAGGAGAATTGGAATTTGGCGGGGGGGGTGTCAACAAATAGCTCAAGATGTCACAGACCCAGCACCAACACTCCACATCCTCCCCCACAGCACCAACACTCCACCCACAACCCCCCCAGCACCAACACCCACCCTCACAACCTCATCCCCAGCACCAGCAATCCCCACACCCTCCCCCCCAGCACCAACAACCCTCACACACTCCCCTCGCACCAACACCCCCCCCACACCCTCCCCCCAGCACCAATACCTTCTCCACACCCTTCCCCCAGCACCAACATCCTCCCCACACCCTCCCCCCAGCACCAACATCCTCCCCACACCTTCCCCCCATCACCAACACCACCCCACACCCTCCCCCTATCACCAACACCACCCCCACAGCCTCCCCCCCAGCACCAACAACCCTCACACACTCCCGTCACACCAACAGCCCCCCGCACCCTTCCCCCAGCACCAACAGCTCCCCACACCTTCACCCCCAGCACCAACACCTTCTCCAACACCCTCCCCCCAGCACCAACACCTTCTCCACACCCTTCCCCCAGCACCAACAGCTCCACACACCTTACCCCCCCAGCACCAACATCCTCCCCCCCCCAGCACCAATACCTTCTCCAACACCCTACCCCCAGCACCAACATCCTCCCCCCCAGCACCAATACCTTCCCCCAGCACCAACAGCTCCACACACCTTACCCCCGCCAGCACCAACATACCCCCGCACCAATACCTTCTCCACACCCTCCCCCCAGCACCAACATCCTCCCCACACCCTCCCCCCAGCACCAACATCCTCCCCACACCCTCCCCCCAGCACCAACATCCTCCCCACACCTTCCTCCCATCACCAACACCACTTCACACCCTCCCCCTATCACCAACACCACCCCCACAGCCTCCCCCCCAGCAGCAACAACCCTCACACACTCCCGTCGCACCAACAGCCCCCCGCACCCTTCCCCCAGCACCAACAGCTCCCCACACCTTCACCCCCAGCACCAACACCTTCTCCAACACCCTCCCCCCAGCACCAACACCTTCTCCACACCCTTCCCCCAGCACCAACAGCTCCACACACCTTACCCCCCCAGCACCAACATCCTCCCCCCCAGCACCAATACCTTCTCCAGCACCCTCCCCCCTGCACCAACATCCTCCCCCCCAGCACCAATACCTTCTCCACACCCTTCCCCCAGCACCAACAGCTCCACACACCTTACCCCCCCAGCACCAACATCCCCCCCGCACCAATACCTTCTCCACACCTTCCCCCCAGCACCAACATCCTCCCCACACCTTCCCCCCATCACCAACACCACCCCACACCCTCCCCCTATCACCAACACCAGCCCCACAGCTTCTCCCCCAGCACCAACAACCCTCACACACTCCCGTCGCACCAACAGCCCCCCCCGCACCCTTCCCCCAGCACCAACAGCTCCCCACACCTTCACCCCCCAGCACCAACACCTTCTCCAACACCCTCCCCCCAGCACCAACACCTTCTCCAACACCCTCCCCCCAGCACCAACACCTTCTCCACACCCTTCCCCCAGCACCAACAGCTCCACAAACCTTACCCCACCAGCACCAACATCCTCCCCCCCAGCACCAATACCTTCTCCAGCACCCTCCTCCTAGCACCAACATCCTCCCCCCCAGCACCAATACCTTCTCCAACACCCTCCCCCCAGCACCAACATCCTCCCCCCAGCACTAATACCTTCTCCACACCCTCCGCCCAGCACCAACACCCCCCCACACCCTCTCCCCCAGCACCAACAACCCTCACACACTCCCCTCGCACCAACAGCCCCCCACACCCTTCCCCCAGCACCAACTGCTCTCCCCAGCACCAACTGCTCTCCCCAGCACCAATACCTTCTCCAACACCCTCCTCCCAGCACCAACATCCTCCCCCCCAGCACCAATACCTTCTCCAACACCCTCCCCCCAGCACCAACATCCTACCCCCCAGCACCAATACCTTCTCCACACCCTTCCCCCAGCACCAACAGCTCCACACACCTTACCCCCCCCAGCACCAACATCCCCCCCGCACCAATACCTTCTCCACACCCTCCCCCCAGCACCAACATCCTCCCCACACCCTCCCCCAAGCACCAACATCCTCCCCACACCTTCCCCCCATCAACAACACAACCCCACACCCTCCCCCTATCACCAACACCACCCCCACAGCCTCCCCCCCAGCACCAACAACCCCCACACCCTCCCCTCTATCACCAACACCACACCCTCTCCCCCAGGGACCAACACCTCCCCCCCTGCACCAACATCCTCCCCACACCTACCCCCCAGCACCAATACCTTCCCCACACCCTCCCCGCCAGCACCACTTCCACCCACAATCTCCCCCCCCCCCCAGCATCAACACATCCTCACCCCAGCACCAACACTCCCCCACAGCAGCAACACCTCCCCACACCCTCCCCCCTCCACAGTACCAACACCCCTCCACACCACCCCACCCTCACCCCAACAGCTCTACCTCCACTCATTCCTGCTGGTGGGGGCTGATCATTCAACAATCACAGCTGCATGATCCCACCCCTTCCAAAATCATTGAATATACCGGTCACTCTGTCACCTTGTGCTGTCCCTGCCCTGGAAATGTTTGATGAGGGTGAACAGTGTAGAGAGAGCTTTACACTGTGTCTAACCTTGTGCTGCCCCTGTCCTGGGAATGTTTGATGGGGACAGTGTAGAACATTGAACACAGAACTGTACAACGCAGGAAAGGACCTTCGCCCCATGACACTGTGCCGAACAAAACAACACATTAAACTAATTCCTTCTGCCTGTCCTTGGTCTATATCCCTCTCTTCCTTGTATATTCATGTGCTTATATAAAAGTCCCTTAAATGCCCTTATCATACTTACCTCCACCATCAGTGCACTGGCAGTGCATTCCAGACTCTGCCACTTTCTTTGTTTAAAAAATGTGTGCCCTCTAACTTTAAATTCATGCCCCCCACTACTTTTCGACATTTCATCTCTCGGCAAAGGATTCTGACTGTCAACCCTATCTACACATCTCATAATATTACAGACTTCTATCAAATCTCCCCTCAGCCACTGCTGCTCCAGAAAAAACAACCAGAGTTTTCTTGCCTCTCCTTATAGCTCATACCCTCTAATCCAGACAGCATCATGGTAAACCTCTTCTGCACCCTCTCCAAAGCCTCCACATCCTTTCTGTAACATGGCAACCAGAACTGACTGCAATACCTTAATTGTGGCCAAACCAAAGTCTTATAAAGCTGCAACATGACATTTTGACTCTCATGGCCGACGCTGACGGAAACCCGCCCATGGCTGACGACCTCATCGCTCCGCCCACAACCTCCACAGCCAGCAACCCCAGAGAAGACAGCCGCTCTGAACCCTGCCGCATCTTCACCTTCCCCCCCAGACCTTCCACTAACTGAGGACGAACGGTCAGTCCTTAGTAAGGGGCTCACCTGTCCCCCTACAACCACACATCAACCAATACCAGTCACGGTTGGACATAGAACAGTTTTTCCGCCGCCTTCGCCTCCACGCCTACTTCTTCAACCGGGAACCTAACCCTCCCTCCACTGACCCCTTCTTCCGCTTCCAACACAAGTCCTCCTCCTGGACACCACCCCCAGGCCTCCTACCTTCCCTCGACCTCTTCATCTCAAACTGCCTTCGAGACATTAACCGCCTCAACCTCTCCACCCCTCTCACCCACTCCAACCTCTCCCCTGCAGAACGGGCAGCCCTCCACTCCCTCCGCTCCAACCCCAACCTCACCATCAAACCCGCAGACAAGGGTGGCACAGTGGTAGTATGGCGCACTGTCCTCTACATCGCCGAGGCCAGACGCCAACTCTCCGACACCACCTCCTACCGCCCCCTCGATCATGACCCCACACCCGAGCACCAAACCATCATCTCCAACACCATTCATGACCTCATCACCTCAGGGGACCTCCCACCCACAGCCTCCAACCTCATTGTTCCCCAACCCCGCACGGCCCATTTCTATCTCCTTCCCAAAATCCACAAACCTGCCTGCCCTGGTCGACCCATTGTCTCAGCCTGTTCCTGCCCCACCGAACTCATCTCCACCTATCTGGACTCCATTTTCTCCCCTTTGGTCCAGGAACTCCCTACCTACGTCCGTGACACCACCCACGCCCTCCACCTCCTCCAGGACTTCCAATTCCCTGGCCCCCAAAACGTCATTTTCACCATGGACGTCCAGTCCCTATACACCTGTATTCCGCATGCAGATGGCCTCCAGGCCCTCCGCCTCTTCCTGTCCCGCAGGCCCGACCAGTCCCCCTCCACTGACACCCTCATCCGCCTAGCCGAACTCGTCCTCACCCTTAACCACTTCTCTTTCGATTCCTCCCACTTCCTACAGACTAAGGGGATGGTGATGGGCACCCGCATGGGCCCCAGCTATGCCTGCCTCTTTGTAGGTTACGTGGAACAGTCCCTCTTCCGCACCTACACAGGCCCCAAACCCCACCTCTTCCTCCATTACATTGATGACTGTATCAGCGCCGCCTCTTGCTCCCCAGAGGAACTCAAACAGTTCATCCACTTCACCAACACCTTCCACCCCAACCTTCAGTTCACCTGGGCCATCTCCAGCACATCCTTCACCTTCCTGGACCTCTCAGTCTCCATCTCAGGCAACCAGCTTGTAACTGATGTCCATTTCAAGCCCACCGGCTCCCACAGCTACCTAGAATACACCTCCTCCCACCCACCCTCCTGCAAAAATTCCATCCCCTATTCCCAATTCCTCCGCCTCCGCCGCATCTGCTCCCACGGTGAGGCATTCCACTCCTGCACATCCCAGATGTCCAAGTTCTTCAAGGACCGCAACTTTTCCCCCACAGTGGTCGAGAATGCCCTTGACCGCGTCTCCCGCATTTCCCACAACACATCTCTCACACCCTGCCCCCGCCACAACTGCCCAAAGAGGATCCCCGTCGTTCTCACACACCGCCCCACCAACCTCCGGATACAACGCATCATCCTCCGACACTTCCGCCATCTACAATCCGACCCCACCACATTTTTCCATCCCCACCCCTGTCTGCTTTCCGGAGAGACCACTCTCTCCGTGACTCCCTTGTTCGCTCCACACTGCCCTCCAACCCCACCACACCTGGCACCTTCTCCTGCAAACGCAGGAAATGCTACACTTGCCCCCACACCTCCTCCCTCACCCCTATCCCAGGCCCCAAGATGACTTTCCATATTAAGCAGAGGTTCACCTGCACATCTGCCAATGTGGTATACTACATCCATTGTACCCGGTGTGGCTTCCTCTACATTGGGGAAACCAAGCGGAGGCTTGGGGACCGCTTTGCAGAACACCTCCGCTCGATTCGCAATAAACAACTGCACCTCCCAGTCGCAAATCATTTCCACTCCCCCTCCCATTCTCTAGATGACATGTCCATCATGGGCCTCCTGCAGTGCCACAATGATGCCACCTGAAGGTTGCAGGAACAGCAACTCATATTCTGCTTGGGAATCCTGCAGCCCAATGGTATCAATGTGGACTTCACCAGCTTCAAAATCTCCCCTTCCCCCACCGCATCCCAAAACCAGCCCAGTTCGTCCTCTCCCCCCACTGCACCACACAACCAGACCAGCTCTTCCCCTCCAGCCACTGCATCCCAAAACCAGTCCAACCTGTCTCTGCCTCCCTAACCTGTTCTTCCTCTCACCCATCCCTTCCTCCCACCCCAAGCCGCACCTCCATCTCCTACCTACTAACCTCATCCCACCTCCTTGACCTGTCCGTCTTCCCTGGACTGACCTATCCCCTCCCTACCTCCCCACCTATACTCTCTTCTCCACCTATCTTCTTTTCTCTCCATCTTCGGTCCGCCTCCCCCCCTCTCCCTATTTATTCCAGAACCCTCACCCCATCCCCCTCTCTGATGAAGGGTCTAGGCCCGAAACATCAGCTTTTGTGCTCCTGAGATCCTGCTGGGCCTGCTGTGTTCATCCAGCCTCACATTTTATTATCTATTATTCTGACTCTTGTACTCAATTCTCCTACCAATTAAGGCAAGCATGCTATATGCCTTCTTTACCACCCTATCCACCTGTATCCACTTTCAGCGAGCTATGGATTTGAACCCCAAGATCCTTCTGTACTTCAATACTGTATACTTTTTTTAACATTTGATCTCTCCAAATGCAGCACCTCACATTTACCCAATAAAATGCTATTGCCACTTTCTCTGCCCATATCTGCAACTGATCGATATCCCACTCTATGCTTTGACAACCTTCTACACAATCCGCAACTTCACCGACCTTTGTATCGTCTGAAAACTTACTAACCCACCCATCTACATTTACATCCAAGTCATTTAGATATATATATCATAATCAGCAGAGGTCCCAGTATGGATCCATGCAGAACATCACTAATCACAGACCTCCAGCCTGACAAACAGCCTTCCACTACTACCCCCTTATCTTCTATGTATCTTAATCTTTTGGATGAGCCTACCTTGAGGGACCTTTACTCTGTATCTAAGCCCATGCTGTCCCTGTCCTGGGAGTGTTTGAGGGGACAGTGTAGAGGAACGTTACTCTGTATTATATATTTTTCTGCATGTCTCCTGTGCAATGCCCAAAGATGAAAGAAGCACAACCTTATTAGCAAGGGCGACTGGAACAGAGAACTACATATCTTACCAAATATCTACACCTTCATCGTACTTGCGAGCTCCATAGAGCAGCTCTGGGGCTCGGTACCACCTGTGATATGGGAATAAAAAAAATGTAACTGAGTCGTCATGGCAGAAATTGGAGCCCATGGTCTCCTCAGACCAGACAGGACAAGGGGGCAGACTCAATTGAGGTGATCGGGTGATAAGGGGGTTTTCGATCAAAGCTGTGAAAGGGGAGGAATCATCTTCTGAGGCAGCAAGGTGAGCGACTGGATGGAGATAGTGATTGAGGGGAATGGGATAAAGAACTAGGAGGGATATGGAGGAGGAATAAATTCAACAGGGTCTTTACAGTCAGGGAAAAATCAGATGAATTCTTAAAGGAGGAAAATTTACCCGACTTGGAGGGTACAGTCATCAGGGGCCAAGCATGGGATTTTTCTGAGAGTCAGAGGGCTGGATGGGTTCCACCTGTGCCTGTGTCGTTCTCTGATCTGATGATAAGAGATCTAGTGAGATGTAGGATTCTTGGTCTGTGGAATTCTTGTCCCCAGACATCAGTAGGAGGCTGGGTCAGTGAATATCGTGAAGGCTAAGAGTTGGGTAAATTCTGGATCGACAGGGGGACTCAAGGGAAAGGAAAGACAGAAACCGGATCAAGGTCACAATCGGATCACCCGCCAATGTAACAAATAAAGGAGCTGGTGGACAGGTTGAATGGCCTTATGCTGTTCGTAGGTTTGTATGTTTCCCTCTCTCTGTCTCACCGTGTAGCCACCTGATGGCTGTACAGTCGATCACCTTCGTTGGAAAAAACCCGGGCAAGTCCAAAATCAGCAATTTTGAGGTGTCCCGTCGAACTGATGAGCAGGTTTGCTGGCTTCAGGTCCTAAAAGAGGTAAATAGCAGGTAAAAACCTTGCTCCCCCTTCCAGCCAGTAACATCTAAATCACTGTCATCAGTGAAGTGGATCGGAGAGAAGGGAACGGGCATAGGGAGTAGATGGTAACAAAGGTGGCGTAAAAAGGGAGTCAGGGTTGGGGTGGAATTGCTCTCTTGCTACTCTGATAGTGCAGCGCTCCCTCAGCAGTGACCCTCCAACGGTGTGGCACTCCCTCAGCACTGACCCTCTGACAGTGCAGCACTCCCTCAGCACTGACCCTCTGACAGACCCCGCTCCCTCAGTACTGACCCTCTGACAGTGCCCACTCCCTCAGCACTGACCCTCTGACAGACCCCGCTCCCTCAGCACTGACCCTCTGACAGTGCAGCACTCCCTCAGCACTGACCCTCTGACAGTGTGGCGCTCCCTCAGCACTGACCCTCTGACAGACCCCGCTCCCTCAGCACTGACCCTCTGACAGTGCCCACTCCCTCAGCACTGACCCTCTGACAGTGCCCATTCCCTCAGCACTGACTCTCCAATAGTGCCCGCTCCCTCAGCACTGACCCTCTGACAGTGCCCACTCCCTCAGCACTGACCCTCTGACAGTGCCCATTCCCTCAGCACTGACTCTCCAATAGTGCCCACTCCCTCAGCACTGACCATCTGACAGTGCGGCGCTCCCTCAGCACTGACCCTCTGACAGTGTGGCGCTCCCTCAGCACTGACCCTCTGACAGTGCCCACTCCCTCAGCACTGACCCTCTGACAGTGCCCATTCCCTCAGCACTGACTCTCCAATAGTGCCCACTCCCTCAGCACTGACCATCTGACAGTGCCCACTCCCTCAGCACTGACCCTCTGACAGTGCCCATTCCCTCAGCACTGACCCTCTGACAGTGTGGCGCTCCCTCAGCACTGATCCTCTGACAGACCCCGCACCCTGAGCACTGACCCTCCGACAGTGCCCACTGTCTCAGCACTGACCCTCTGACAGTGCGGCGCTCCCTCAGCACTGACCTTCTGACAGGGCAGCACTGCCTCAGCAGTGACCCTCCAACAGTTCAATGAGAAAGGGACTGATGCTGTGAGAGTGAGAGGCAGATCGACACAGGAGGAAATAGAAACAGGGAGGCAGAAGGAGCAGGGGAGCAATTCAGAGTCAGACAGGCAGAGATTCAGAGATGGGGAGAGCATGAAAACTGTGAGAAGGTGACAGTGAGCCAGTCTCTCACCCTGTGCATAATGGAGTTCTGGTGGCAGAACGCCAGCCCTTTCAGCAGCATCATCATGTAACCTTTGACTTGTGACTCGGTCAGGGGCCAATCAGAGTTGCGGATCACCTCAGACAGGTCACTCAGCATATACTCAAAGACCAGGACAAACCCTGTTCCATGGGGGAAGACGTCCTTTAGCTTGACCACCTGCAGAAGAGGGGAGGAAGAGCCTACAGTAAGGTTGGACATCACCATCTGTCAAGCTGTTAATCATAGTCATACAGCATGGCACAGATCCTTAGGTTCAACCAGTCCATGCCAAACATAATCCCAAACTAAACTAGTCCCACCTGCCTGTGCTTGGCCATATCCCTCTGAACATTTCTTATTCATGTACTTATCCAAATGTCTTTTAAACTGTACCTGCATCCACCACTTCCTCTGGCAGTTCATTCCACACACAAACCACTCTCTGTGAAAAAAAAATTGCCCCTCATGAATTTTAAAATCTTTCTCCCCTTAACCTTAAGAACATGCCCTCTAGTTTTGAAATCCCCCACCCTAGGCAAAAGACACCTGCCATTCACCTTATCTATACCCCTCATGGTTTTATAAACCACTATCAGGTCATCTCATCTTACACTCCAGCCTATCCAACCTCTCCTTATAGCCCAAATCCCAGTGACCCTGAGAGATTCCAGGAGGCACACGTTGCAGCGACTGGAATTTGGGAAGGGGTGTACGAGAGGCCGAAAACAGAAGTGTGCGCACATCTCCGAGTGTTGTCAGTCACTCAGATGGTGTGCTGTGAATATTCCTGCAGCTTGTATGGGAGCAGCTGTGGATCAGTCAGCACTAGAGATGGTGTGTGAAGAGGCCTCCGGGTCAGTGCAGCGACACTACAGCTTAAAGAGGTGAAGGGAGGTTTTGAGGCATATATGTATAGCTGTCTATTCAATGCCAGTAAAGTAAACCGCTTGTGAAGCCTCGGGGATTGTTTTAGAAGTTGGAACAATAGAAGCAGCATGAATGGGTGTAGTTAGGCTCCAACAGAATGGTGGCTCAGTGGTTAGCACTGCTGCCTCTCAGTGCCAAGGTCTTGGGTTTGATTCCACCCCAGGAGACTGTCTTTGTGGAGTTTCCACACACTCTCCTTGACTGCAGGGTTTCCTCCGATGCTCCGGTTTCCTCCCACAGTCCAAAGATGTGCAGGTTAGGGTGGATTGGCCATGTTAAACTGCCCCCTAGTGTCCAGGGATGTGCAGGCTGGGTAGAATGGCAGGGTTACAGGAATAGGGTAGGGGGGTGCATTTGGGCAAGCTGCTCCTCAGAGGGTTGCTGTAGACTTGTTGGGCCGAATGGCCTACTTCCACATTATAGTGATTCTGTTGACTCTATGAGAAAGTGTTTTACTTTAGCTTTTAGTAGTTACTGTAGTTGGAGTTGGCTGTGGAAGCTGTCTCTCTCTCTCTCTGCCAGAATTGTGCACGAAACAGTCTATTTTACTAAATCCACCTTTTTGCCAATGGCACGTTTATGGGATGTTACTATATTGGAACAGCTGCTGTTTAGTAGTCAAATAATCTATTATCCTGTTCAGTTTTCCAATACAGTTAAAGTTAGACCAATTCTTCTTTCTTATGTTTGTATTTTAATTGTAGGGTACAGATAAGGTGTGCGACCAATCGAATTACACTTGGGTCACAGTTCCTTAGAGTTGCCTTTAAACAAAGGAGTTAGGGTCCAGGCTACCTCCTTGAAATATATTTGAAGGGTGTTTGGTCCGATCCACTGTCAGATCTGCTGGGGTGGAGTGGTGGTGCCACAGGAAGAAATATAGAACATAGAACAACACAGCACAGAACAGGCCCTTTGGCCCTCGATGTTGCACCAACCTGTGAACTAATCTAAGCCCATCCCCCTACACTATCCCATCATCATCCATATGCTTATCCAAGGACTGTTTAAATGCCCCTAATGTGGCTGAGTTAACTACATTGGCAGGCAGGGCGTTCCACACCCTTACCACTCTCTGAGTAAAGAACCTGCCTCTGACATCTGTCTTAAATCTATCTCCCCTCAATTTGTAGCTGTGCCCCCTTGTACAAGCTGAAGTCATCATCCTCAGAAAAAGACTCTCACTGTCCGCCCTATCTAATCCTCTGATCATCTTGTATGTCTCTATTAAATCCCCTCTTAGCCTCCTTCTCTCCAATGAGAACAGACCCAAGTTCCTCAGCCTTTCTTCATAGGGCCTGCGCTCCAGACCAGGCAACATCCTGGTAAATCTCCTCTGCACCTTTTCCAATGCTTCCACATCCTTCCTGTAATGGGGCGACCAGAACCGCACGCAATATTCCAAGTGAGGCCGCACTAGCATTTTGTACAGTTGCAGCATGACATCACGGCTCCGGAACTCAATCCCTCTACCAATAAAACCTAACACACTGTAAGCCTTTTTAACAGCACTATCAACCTGGGTGGCAACTTTCAGGGATCTATGTACATGGACACCAAGATCCCTCTGCACATCCACACTACCAAGAATCTTTCCATTGACCCGGTATTCTGCCTTCCTATTATTCCTCCCAAAGTGAATCACCTCACATTTATCTGTATTAAACTCCATTTACCACCTTTCGGCCCAATTCTGCAGTTTATCCAAGTCTCCCTGCAATCTGCAACATTCTCCCACACTGTCCACCACTCCACTGACTTTAGTGTCATCTGCAAACTTACTAACCCATCCACCAATGCCTGTGTCCAAGTCATTTATAAAAATAACAAACAGCAGTGGTCCCAAAACAGATCCTTGAGGCACACCACTGGAGGGGGCAAGGCTTCTGGCAGTTCACAATAGGGGTGCCACACTGCTTCCAATGACCACTGTTGAGACACAGCAGGTGCTGTAACAGAGCAGAGCGCCGACTGTGTGCCAAGAGACCAGTTAATGCAATGTTATTTCCTTGGAGTGACGATAACTGACAACCTGTTCTGGATTTCCCACATAGACGCGATGTCAAGAAGGTACAGCAATGCCATCCTCTTCCTCAGGCAGCTCAGAAAATTTGCTGTGTCCATAAGGTCAGTCACCAGCTTCTACAGATGCACCATCGAAAGCAAACTGTCCGGGTGCATAACAGCCTGGTACGGAAACTGCTCTGCTCAGGACTGTAAGAAACTACTGAAGGTGGTGCACACAGCCCAGACCATCACAGCATTATACCTTCCATCCATGGACTGCATTTACACAGCTCACTGCCACAGAAAGGCAGCCAGCATCATCATAGACCCATCACACCCTGGTAATGATCTCCTACACCCTCTTCCATCAGGCAGATGGTACAGAAACCTGAACACATGCACCAACAGCTTCAGGAACAGCATCTTCCTGGCTGTTATTAGACTGATGGATGGACCTTCTAACCTCAAATGATGCTGATCTTGCCTAGCACACTCCGCCTCTGTCTAAGTCTTTTTGACCCGTACATCCTTGCTTACTAATGATCTGCCTGCATTGCTGGTAAACAAAGCTTTTCACTGTATTCTAGTACACAGGACAATCAATCAATCAATGTAAGGGCACAGTAAACACTCAGAAATGGAAACTCCAATCCTGAAGGTCCCCAGTTCTTGGCTCCCTAAACTTACAAACTTCGGATAGCAACTATGACGGAATGCAAATAAAGAACAGTGACAGCACGCAGTTAGACTAAGTAAAGCTCTCTACTTTTTTAGTTGGAAAATAAAGCTTTCTCCACACTGGCCTCTATCAAACACTCTCATGACAATGACAGCATCGGGTCAGAGACAGTGTTAAGCTCCCTTCGCACCACATCAAACACTGTCAGGACAGGGACAGCATGGGGTTAGATACAGTGTAATGCTACCTCTACAGCACCCCCTATGAAACACTCCTAGGGCAGGAACGTAAAGCTCTCGCTGATCCATACTCACGTATTGATTGTCCTCAATTTCCTGAAGAGCTTTAATCTCCCGCAGGGCCTGGTTCGGAATTCCATCCTCCAGTTTCCGCAGGGCAACTTTCTTGAGAGCAACTGTCTCTCCTGTCTAAAAGCACAAATAGAACAAACAGAAAATGTCTATATAAGCTCAGAGATAGTGGGAACTGCAGATGCTGGAGAATCCAAGATAATAAAATGTGAGGCTGGATGAACACAGCAGGCCAAGCAGCATCTCAGGAGCACAAAAGCTGACGTTTCGGGCCTAGACCCTTCATCAGATGAAGGGTCTAGGCCTGAAACGTCAGCTTTTGTGCTCCTGAGATGCTGCTTGGCCTGCTGTGTTCATCCAGCCTCACATTTTATTACCATGTCTATATAAGCTGTTGTGCTCACAGGGTGACAGCCGCACCTGGAACACAGTGAACAGTTTTAATCCCATTATGCAAGCAAAGAGAGACTGGCACTGGCACAGTCCAGAGAAGGTTGACTCAGCTGATTCCCAGGTATGAAGGGAATGTCTCATGACAAAAGGTTGAGTAGATTGGGCCTGTGTTCACTGGAGTTTAGAAGATTGATAGGGACCTTATAAAAACATACAGGATTGTGAGGGAATTTCACAGGGTAGATGCAGAAAGATTGTTTCTCCTTGTGGAAGAGTCTAGGACCAGAGGGAATAATCTCAGAAGGGGGTTGTACAATTAAGACAGAGATGAAAAGGATTTTTTTGTCCCTCAGAAGGTAGTGAATCTGTGGAATTCTTTACTGCAGTGGGCTGGGCCACTAAATATGTTCGAGGGTAAGATGGAAAGTTTTAATCAGTAATGGAATCTGAAGAGTCATTTGGATGAATGATTAATTGTTGTCGCATGTACCCAAGTACAGTGAAAAGTTTTGCGAGCAGGTCACAGCAAAGCAGGACATACAGATCATAGGGTGCTTAGACAGAGTGAGGTAGGCAAGGTTACGGCTGCAATCAAGTTGCATAAAAGCAAGGTCAACATTATTTGAAATTACGGATGGATTGTCTGAGTACCAAAGGTTCAACCAGTTGGCCTCTACTCACTGGAGTTTGGAAGAATGTCCTCAGTGTAACTTACAGAATTCTTTGAGGGTCTTGACAAGGCCATAGAGTCATACAGCACTAGAAACAGACCCTTTGGTCCAACCAGTCCATGCCAAACATAATCCCAAACTAAACTAGTCCCACCTGTCTCCTCCTTGGCCATATCGCTCTAAACCTTCCCTATTCATGTACTTATCCAAATGTCTTTTAAACGTTGTAATTGTACCCACATCCACTCACTCCACACACAAACCAGCCTCTATTTATACATTTTGCCCCCTTGTGTCTCGTTTAATCTCTCTCCTCTCACTTTAAAAGGTAGATGCTGAGAGGATTTTTCCCCTTAGGTCTAGGTCCAGAGGGCATAGTCTCAGAATAAAGGGGTGCCAGTTTAAGACTGTGACGGGGAGGAATATCTTCTAGTACCTAATACTGTACAACACAGGAAAGGGCCCTTCAGCCCACGATATTGAGTCAAACATCAAACACCAAATTAAACTAATTCCTTCTGCCTGCCATTGGTCCATATCCCTCCATTCCTTAAGTATTCATGTGCTTATCTAAAAGCCCCAATCATATCTGCCACCACCATCACCACTGGCAACACGTTCCAGACTCCCACTACTCTCAGTGTTTAAAAAAAAACCTGCCCCTCACATCTCCTTTGAACTTTCCCTCTCACCATAAATGCACGCTCCGAGTGTTAGTCATTTCAACTCTAGCAAAAAGATTCAGACTTCTATTGAGTCTCCTGTCAGCCTCTGCTGCTCAAGAGAAAACCACCCAAGTTTTTCTGGCCTCTCCTCGCAGCTCATACCCTCTAATCCAGGCAGCACTCTCTTTTTCACCCTCTCCTCGTAGCTCATACCCTCTAATCCAGGCAGCACTCTCTTTTTCACCCTCTCTTCGTAGCTCATACCCTCTAATCCAGGCAGCACTCTCTTTTTCACCCTCTCTTCGCAGCTCATACCCTCTAATCCAGGCAGCACTCTCTTTTTCACCCTCTCCTCGCAGCTCATACCCTCTAATCCAGGCAGCACTCTCTTTTTCACCCTCTCTTCGCAGCTCATACCCTCTAATCCAGGCAGCACTCTCTTTTTCACCCTCTCCTCGCAGCTCATACCCTTTAATCCAGGCAGCACTCTCTTTTTCACCCTCTCCTCGTAGCTCATACCCTCTAATCCAGGCAGCACTCTCTTTTTCACCCTCTCCTCGCAGCTCATACCCTTTAATCCAGGCAGCACTCTCTTTTTCACCCTCTCTTCGCAGCTCATACCCTCTAATCCAGGCAGCACTCTCTTTTTCACCCTCTCCTCGCAGCTCATACCCTCTAATCCAGGCAGCACTCTCTTTTTCACCCTCTCTTCGCAGCTCATACCCTCTAATCCAGGCAGCACTCTCTTTTTCACCCTCTCCTCGTAGCTCATACCCTCTAATCCAGGCAGCACTCTCTTTTTCACCCTCTCTTCGCAGCTCATACCCTCTAATCCAGGCAGCACTCTCTTTTTCACCCTCTCCTCGTAGCTCATACCCTCTAATCCAGGCAGCACTCTCTTTTTCACCCTCTCCTTGTAGCTCATACCCTCTAATCCAGGCAGCACTCTCTTTTTCACCCTCTCCTCGTAGCTCATACCCTCTAATCCAGGCAGCACTCTCTTTTTCACCCTCTCTTCGCAGCTCATACCCTCTAATCCAGGCAGCACTCTCTTTTTCACCCTCTCCTCGTAGCTCATACCCTCTAATCCAGGCAGCACTCTCTTTTTCACCCTCTCCTCGTAGCTCATACCCTCTAATCCAGGCAGCACTCTCTTTTTCACCCTCTCCTCGTAGCTCATACCCTCTAATCCAGGCAGCACTCTCTTTTTCACCCTCTCTTCGCAGCTCATACCCTCTAATCCAGGCAGCACTCTCTTTTTCACCCTCTCTTCGCAGCTCATACCCTCTAATCCAGGCAGCACTCTCTTTTTCACCCTCTCCTCGTAGCTCATACCCTCTAATCCAGGCAGCACTCTCTTTTTCACCCTCTCTTCGCAGCTCATACCCTCTAATCCAGGCAGCACTCTCTTTTTCACCCTCTCTTCGCAGCTCATACCCTCTAATCCAGGCAGCACTCTCTTTTTCACCCTCTCCTCGTAGCTCATACCCTCTAATCCAGGCAGCACTCTCTTTTTCACCCTCTCCTCGTAGCTCATACCCTCTAATCCAGGCAGCACTCTCTTTTTCACCCTCTCCTCGTAGCTCATACCCTCTAATCCAGGCAGCACTCTCTTTTTCACCCTCTCTTCGCAGCTCATACCCTCTAATCCAGGCAGCACTCTCTTTTTCACCCTCTCCTCGCAGCTCATACCCTTTAATCCAGGCAGCACTCTCTTTTTCACCCTCTCCTCGCAGCTCATACCCTCTAATCCAGGCAGCACTCTCTTTTTCACCCTCTCCTCGTAGCTCATACCCTCTAATCCAGGCAGCACTCTCTTTTTCACCCTCTCCTCGTAGCTCATACCCTCTAATCCAGGCAGCACTCTCTTTTTCACCCTCTCTTCGCAGCTCATACCCTCTAATCCAGGCAGCACTCTCTTTTTCACCCTCTCCTCGCAGCTCATACCCTTTAATCCAGGCAGCACTCTCTTTTTCACCCTCTCCTCGCAGCTCATACCCTCTAATCCAGGCAGCACTCTCTTTTTCACCCTCTCCTCGTAGCTCATACCCTCTAATCCAGGCAGCACTCTCTTTTTCACCCTCTCCTCGTAGCTCATACCCTCTAATCCAGGCAGCACTCTCTTTTTCACCCTCTCTTCGCAGCTCATACCCTCTAATCCAGGCAGCACTCTCTTTTTCACCCTCTCCTCGTAGCTCATACCCTCTAATCCAGGCAGCACTCTCTTTTTCACCCTCTCCTCGTAGCTCATACCCTCTAATCCAGGCAGCACTCTCTTTTTCACCCTCTCCTCGTAGCTCATACCCTCTAATCCAGGCAGCACTCTCTTTTTCACCCTCTCCTCGTAGCTCATACCCTCTAATCCAGGCAGCACTCTCTTTTTCACCCTCTCTTCGCAGCTCATACCCTTTAATCCAGGCAGCACTCTCTTTTTCACCCTCTCTTCGCAGCTCATACCCTCTAATCCAGGCAGCACTCTCTTTTTCACCCTCTCCTCGCAGCTCATACCCTCTAATCCAGGCAGCACTCTCTTTTTCACCCTCTCTTCGCAGCTCATACCCTTTAATCCAGGCAGCACTCTCTTTTTCACCCTCTCTTCGCAGCTCATACCCTCTAATCCAGGCAGCACTCTCTTTTTCACCCTCTCTTCGCAGCTCATACCCTTTAATCCAGGCAGCACTCTCTTTTTCACCCTCTCTTCGCAGCTCATACCCTTTAATCCAGGCAGCACTCTCTTTTTCACCCTCTCCAAAGCCACTTCAGAGGAAATAACCCTGGCTTTTCCAGATTAAAAAAAAACCTATAGAACTGCGGATGTTGTAAATCAGGAACAAACTTGCCCCTCACGTCCCCCCCTTGAACTTTCCCACTCTCATCTTAAATGCATTTCAACTCTGGGAAGAAGATTCAGACTTCTGACACTCCTGAGGAAGGGTCACCGGACCCGAAAGGTTAACTCTGATTCTTTTCTTCTTCACAGAAGCTGCCAGACCCGCCGAGCTTTTCCAGCAACTGCTCGTTTTGTTGCAGGTTTTTCCGATATCTCCTCATGGCTCGTTCTGGGAGGGTTGAGAGTCTTTGGATTTCCCCAGGGCCAGTGGAGTCCAAAACTGGAGGGGCACAGGTTGAAGGTGAGAGAGGGGGAAAGATTTAAAAGGGACCTGAGGGGCAACGTTTTCATTCAGAGGGCGGTGCGTGTGTGGCATGAGCTGCCAGAGGAAGTGTTGGAGGCTGGTACAGTTACATTTAAAAGGCATCTGGATGGGTCCATGAATAGGAAGGATTTAGTGGGATATGGGCCAAACGCTGGCACATGGGGCTCGATTAATTCTGGACATTTGGTTGGCACAGGTTGGACCCAAGGGTCTGTTTCCTCGCTGACCTGCTTGCCACAGAGAGCTGTTGGGGGGGACCGGGTCCCGGCGTATATTGAAGGCCGAGACAGATTCATGGTGGGCCGGGGAATGGAAGGGACATCAGGAATATTGGGGCCAGCAGGCTGGAGGGGCCGAACGGTCCCCGGACATCATGAACCTCCTGATCCTATGTCTCATGGAAGGTGGGGATAGAGACAGGAGGCGAGAGACCGCATGTGAGGATAGTCAGGAAAGGCACGATGTCAGCGGTGGGATAGAATGGAGCCAACGGGCCGAATGGTCTCGGGGTCTGGTCCCTGGCTCAGGAGGGTGGGTGTCAAATACTGGGAGGGGTGGGCGGGCCGCACCTCGATATGCTTAGCCTTGAACACGATTCCGTGTGCCCCCTCCCCGACCCGGCCAAGGATGTTGTACTGCTCCATGGCTCAACCCCGCGGAGCCCGGCGGCTTGCGGCTGAAGCCTGCGGGTTAGGCCGCGGGGTCGCCAGGGCAACGGGGGCGGTGCGACGTCATCCTCCCTTACGGCCGCCGTACTTAGGCGTGATGTCATCGCGCACGACCCCATCCGCCGAGGGCAACCACGCCCACTACCGCGCGGAAATGTCACCGCCCCCTTAAAGGGACAGTCCATGGAACGAAGGCAGACTGATGGGGCTTCCTGGAGGTGGCCTGTTGAACCTGCCCCATTCCCTCCGCTCTTCATGAGTGTATGTCGTGGAGGTCCCCAAGGTCATCATAACCCTGCCACCTAGGTATTCTAATCCCATTAGGGGCTGGACGGGGTTACAGGGATAGGGAGAAGGTGACAGGGGTGGGGAGGAGGTATACGGGACTGGAGGAGGTGAAAGAGATAGGGAGGGGATAGAGGGGACTGGAGGAGGGGATAGAGGGAGGGAGGGGATATAGGGGATTGGAGGAAGGGAAAGAGATAGGGAGGGGATATAGGGGACTGGAGGAGGTGAAAGAGGGAGGGAGAGGGGGAGGGGATATAGGGGACTAGAGGAGGGGAAAGCGATAGGGAGGGGATATAGCAGACTGGAGGAGGGGATATAGGGGACTGGAGGAGGGGAAAGCGATAGGGAGGGGATATAGCGGACTGGAGGAAGGGAAAGAGATACGGAGGAGGGGATATAGGGGACTGGAGGAGGGGAAAGAGATACGGAGGAGGGGATATAGGGGACTGGAGGAGGGGAAAGAGATACGGAGGAGGGGATATAGGGGACTGGAGGAGGGGAAAGAGATACGGAGGAGGGGATATTGGGGACTGGAGGAGGGGAAAGAGATACGGAGGAGGGGATATAGGGGACTGGAGGAGGGGAAAGAGATACGGAGGAGGGGATATAGGGGACTGGAGGAGGGGAAAGAGATACGGAGGAGGGGATATAGGGGACTGGAGGAGGGGAAAGAGATACGGAGGAGGGGATATAGGGGACTGGAGGAGGGGAAAGAGGGAGGGAGAGAGGGAGGGGATATAGGGGACTGGAGGAGGGGAAAGCGATAGGGAGGGGATATAGCGGACTGGAGGAGGGGAAAGAGATACGGAGGAGGGGATATAGGGGACTGGAGGAGGGGAAAGAGATACGGAGGAGGGGATATAGGGGACTGGAGGAGGGGAAAGAGGGAGGGAGAGAGGGAGGGGATATAGGGGACTGGAGGAGGGGAAAGAGATAGGAAGGGGATATAGCGCAGTGGAGGAGGGGAAAGAGATCGGGAGGAGGGGATATAGGGGACTGGAGGAGGGGAAAGAGGGAGGGAGAGAGGGAGGGGATATAGGGGACTGGAAGAGGGGAGGGAGATGGGGAGGGGATATAGGGGACTGGAGGAGGGGAAAGAGGGAGGGAGAGAGGGAGGGGATATAGGGGACTGGAGGAGGGGAGGGAGATGGGGAGGGGATATAGGGGTCTGGAGGAGGGGAGGGAGATGGGGAGGGGATATAGGGGTCTGGAGGAGGGGAGGGAGATGGGGAGGGGATATAGGGGTCTGGAGGAGGGGAGGGAGATGGGGAGGGGATATAGGGGACGGGAGGGGGCCGGAGAGTTTGGGATGCGGCGCGGTTTGCAGAGACACTGAGAGAAGGAGCCCGCACTGTGTTGGTTTAACTGGCCCTTTCCCAGTGAATGGGTTTGTCGCCGGTGCAGACCCAGTGACAGTCGCAGAGCGATCCCAGAAAGGAGGCACGTCTGTCGCTGTCTCCCCCGCCCCCATGAGGCCGGAGAACTTCAGAAACAGACCTGGGGAGTGTCGAACAAGAAGAAAACCTCCCTCCCAGAAGCTGGGAGCTGGTGAGCTCCAGCGGGGAACTGGATTTGACAAAACACGGAAGTGGCAATTACTTCCCTGAAAACTTTGGTTAACTTGAGAGTAAAGTTGGGGATTGAAAGGCGATAAATTTGCTTTGTACCTGCGACAGGGTGGGTAAGGTGTGAATATCCCTCTTCCCCCATTTGGTTTGTTTCATATGTCAAACAAAAGAAAAACTTTGTCAGATTCCCGACAATTGACAGGCCCCGGGGTTTTGCTTAGTCTTTCACTGTCTGTCTCTCAGCCCCGAGGTGAGAGGCCGGTTCTTGTCCATTTAGTTGAGTTTTGATTCGGAGAGAGATTGGGTAGCGGGGCAATGTTTACCTGCATTTTATAATTCACTGAGATTGGGTCCTGCCTGTGACAAGAGGATTGTACCCGCAGCTCAGTTTGTCTGATGCTGCAATTCAAACGTCCGCAGGGACGTGAATTTAACGCATTTTGCGCACATTTGCGCCACAAAGTGTTTACTTACAAATGTTTCTGTCTCCTACTAAATCAGTGTGTAATTACTGCGAGTGATGAGAATGCAATGAGGAGGCGATGTCAAGTAGTGTTGTCGCTAAGCGTTAACCCCACAGTCAGGTAACGTTCCCGGAACCCCAATTCGAATCCCACATTAAGAATAGATCTTGACCGTGGAAGCAGTGTAAAGACCCATCTGGTTCACCAATCTCCTTTAGAAAGGATTGTCAGTGCTAAGGGAGCGGGCACTGTCGGAGGGTCAGCGCTGAGGGAGCGCCGCACTGTCGGAGGGTCAGTGCTGAGGGAGTGGGCACTGTCGGAGGGTCAGTGCTGAGGGAGCGGGCACTGTCAGAGGGTCAGTGCTTAGGGAGCGGGCACTGTCAGAGGGTCAGTGCTGAGGGAGCGGGCACTGTCGGAGGGTCAGTGCTAAGGGAGCGGGCACTGTCGGAGGGTCAGCGCTGAGGGAGCGGGCACTGTCGGAGGGTCAGTGCTGAGGGAGCGGGCACTGTCGGAGGGTCAGTGCTGAGGGAGCGGGCACTGTCGGAGGGTCAGTGCTGAGGGAGCGGGCACTGTCGGAGGGTCAGCGCTGAGGGAGCGCCGCACTGTCGGAGGGTCAGTGCTGAGGGAGCGGGCACTGTCGGAGGGTCAGTGCTGAGGGAGCGGGCACTGTCGGAGGGTCAGTGCTGAGGGAGCGGGCGCTGTTGGAGGGTCAGCGCTGAGGGAGCGGGCGCTGTCGGAGGGTCAGCGCTGAGGGAGCGCCGCACTGTCGGAGGGTCAGTGCTGAGGGAGTGGGCACTGTCAGAGGGTCAGTGCTTAGGGAGCGGGCGCTGTCAGAGGGTCAGCGCTGAGAGAGCGCCGCACTGTCGGAGGGTCAGTGCTGAGGGAGCGGGCACTGTCAGAGGGTCAGTGCTGAGGGAGTGCTGCACTGTCAGAGGGTCAGTGCTGAGGGAGCGGGCGCTGTCAGAGGGTCAGCGCTGAGAGAGCGCCGCACTGTCGGAGGGTCAGTGCTGAGGGAGCAGGCACTGTCAGAGGGTCAGTGCTGAGGGAGTGCTGCACTGTCAGAGGGTCAGTGCTGAGGGAGCGGGCGCTGTCAGAGGGTCAGCGCTGAGAGAGCGCCGCACTGTCAGAGGGTCAGTGCTGAGGAAGTGGGCGCTGTCAGAGGGTCAGCGCTGATGAAGCGGGCGCTGTCGGAGGGTCAGTGCTGAGGAAGTGGGCGCTGTCAGAGGGTCAGCGCTGATGAAGCGGGCACAGTCGGAGGGTCAGTGCTGAGGGAGCGGGCACTGTCAGAGGGTCAGTGCTGAGGAAGTGGGCGCTGTCGGAGGGTCAGTGCTGAGGGAGTGGACACTGTCAGTGGGTCAGCGCTGAGGGAGCGGGCACTGTTGGAGGGTCAGCACTGAGGGAGCGGGCACTGTTGGAGGGTCAGCACTGAGGGAGGGGGCACTGTTGGAGGGTCATCTTATAAGGGTGAAGCCCACTTCAGGAAAGTTGTCTGCCATGAAGGGGGTTTGTGACACTTTGAGTTTGAGAAAATCTCTGGATAAGTAGATCCTTGTTGCCTTCCTGGAACATTCTGATTTTTTTCCAAATGAAAATGCCTATATACGGCAGTCCCAATTTCCACGTGGATACCTTAAATGAGTAAAACCCATTTTATTTTCTCTGTGTTCTTTTGTGGGATGTGGGTGTTGTGGGTCAGAACAATATTTGTTGCCTGTTGCTAATCAACGTGAGGCTGGAGTCATGTGTAGGCCCAGATGGGGTGAGGGTGGCACATTTCCCTGCCTCCATCGACTTTTGTGAACCTGATGGATTTGTACATGAATTGACATTCTTTGTCATGGTTCGGACTAGCTCTCAGTTCCTGGTTTTATGAATTGAATTTAAATTCTCCCGGGGCCATGGTGGGATTTGAATCCGTGTCTCCCTGCAGCATGACTGTCGTGACTTTACCATTTTATCCCATTGAACAAACCAGTCCTGTTATTCCTGGTAACATGTGCCCCATTCTCTGTTTCAGAACCCTGCCGTCTCCCCACTGGATATTGCTGAATCAATGACGAAGCCTGTTCACCTGAAGGTTGTCCTTCTGGGCGATTCTGGGTAGGATGAACCAAATAGACTGCTTCCGCACTGTAGCGGTTCTTTGATTACTGTCCTGTAGGGTGGGGGGGTCCCCTTTTATTTGTGACCCCTTCCTCCCCCACCCTGTCACTACACCTGCACAGACTGGGAGTCACCAACACCCTGTATCTTGGGTGATCATCTGCCAGCTATTTGCTGAGCAGTCCCAGTTGCATGAGTAACTCCCCTGAACAAACCATTTAAGACAATCGGTCAAACCCCTTTTTGGAATTAACCAGGAGTCTGAGCAACCTGTAGGCCTATCCCTGGCAATGCTGCATGCAATTACAAAGGTCTTGCTTCTCATGAAATTTAAATTCTTAAGCATGTCCTGATGATGTCTGTGTTTACAGCAAGGTTCTTGTGTGTTACAAAGTGATTATTTAGTGTGTGCTACTTTTATTCAGTAACATGCCATGTGTTATAACAGGTTAGTGTAGCACCCTTACCATACTTCTGGGCCCCTAATTGATTATAGGAGTGTGGATTGAGCCCCAAGCCACACACACGAGATTTCAGGGAAAAGTGACCAAAACCTCAGCCAGGTTTGTCTTCAAGGATCATCATAAAGTTGCGGACAAGAGAAAGGAAGAGTCAGGGAGCTTTAGGGAAGCCTAAAAGCCCTCCGGTTCTTCCTGTCCCCCAGGCCTGACCAGTTCCCCTCCGTTGACACCCTCATCCGCCTAGTTGAACTCAACCTCACCCTCAACAACTTCTCTTTTGATTTCTCCCACTTCCTACAGACAAAGTGGGTGGCCATGGGTACCCACATGGGCCCAAGCTATGCCTGCCTCTTTTTAGGTTATGTGGAACAATCCCCCTGCCGTACCTACACAGGCCCTAAACCCCACCTTTGCCTCCGTTACATGGATGACTGTATTGGCTCCGCCTCGTGCTCCCACGAGGAGCTCGAACAGTTCATCCACTTCACCAACACCTTCCACCACAACCTCAAGTTCACCTGGACCTCTCTGATACCTCTTTCTCCTTCCTGGACCTCTCTGTCACCGTCTCTGGTAACCTTGAAACTGATATCTATTTCAAGCCCACCGACTCACACAGCTACCTAGAATACGCCTCCTCTCACCCACCTTCCTGCAAAAATGTGATCCCCTATTCCCAATTCCTTCGCCTCCGCTGCATCTGCTCCCAAGATGAGGCGTTCCACTCCCGGACATCCCAGATGTCCTCATTTTTCAAGGACCGTAATTCCCCCCAGCGCCATCCCATTGGTCGAAACTGCCCTCAACTGCATCTCTTCTGTTTCCTGCACCTCAGCTCTCAGACCCACTCTCCACAATAAAAACAAAGACACAATCTCCCATGTCCTCACGTATCACCCATTAACCCCTGGATTCAACGCATCATTCTCTGCCACTTCGGCCACCTGCAATCTGACCCCACTAAGAAGGGTATACTTCCCTCCCTACCCTTATCTGCCTTCTGGAGGAACCACTCTCTTCACGACTTGCTCATCCACCCCATACTCCCCAGCAGCCCCACCACCCCCAGCATCTTTTCCTGCAACCACAGGAGGTGCTACACCTGCCGTTACACCTCACCCTTCACCTCTATCCGAGGCTCCAAGAAAACCTTCCACATTCACCTGCACATCATCAACGTGGTCTATTGTGTCTGCTGTTGCCAATGTGGCCTCCTCTACATTGGCGAGACCAAGCGGAGGCTCGGAGACCGTTTTGTGGAACACCCACACTCCGTTCGCAATAAAGACAACACTTCCCAGTTGTGAACCACTTCAACTCCCCCTCCCACTCCCTGGGCGACATGTCCATCCTAGGCCTCCTCCAGTGCAACAACGATGCCACCCAAAAACTGGAAGAACAGCACCTCATATTCTGCTGGATAGCCTATAACCCAATGTACTTCATTAGTTTCAAAATCTCCTCACCCTCTGACCTGATCCCAAACCATTACCCCCCCTCTCATCCCCGCCTCCTTCATCTATCCATCTTCCCTCCCACCTGTCCACTCCTCCCTCCTCACTGACCAACCCCCATTCCAATTTCATACCTACACTCACCTTTATAGCTTCATCCGTGTCTCCTTGACCTGTCCGTCTTCTCTCCCATGTATCTGCTCCACAATCCACCTTCTATCACCGCGCCCCCTCCCCATTTATTTCAGAGCCCTGTCTGTTACCCCCCTCTAGCCCCTTCCCCTTTTCTGAAGAAGGGTCTAGACCCAAAATGTCAGCTTCCTGCTCGCCCTGCTGTGTTCATCCAGCTCCACACCTTGTTATCTCAGATTCCAGCATCGGCAGTTCCTGCTGTCCCCAGGTTTAGGGAGGGCTGTATTCCAAATTTGATGTGGAGGTGCCAATGTTGGACTGGGGTGGACAAGGTCAGAAATCACTCAACAGCAGGTTATAGTCCAACAGGTTTATTCAAAAACACAAGCTTTCCAAGCACTGCACCTTCTTCAGATGTTAGTGAGAGAGGCAATATCAGACACAGAATTTATCAGTACAAGATCAAAGGCTCACACCACTGATGAGGATGTATTAAATAACCCTAAGATGCTGTTAAATCTTTAATCAGTTTGAGGGTTTTAATTGATCAGTATGTGTATGTAAATCCCTGAGTTTGTTTTAAGTTACAGTCCTGAGAGAACTAAAGGTTTTACCATTGTAAAGAAGAGACGGGACTTTAGGTCAGACAATAACGTTAGGTGTGAGACCCAGTTCTGAGGAAGGGCCACTGGACCCGAAATGTTAACTCTGTTTTCTCCTCCACAGATGCTGCCAGACCTGCTGAGCTTTTCCAGCAACTTTGTTTTTGTCCGATGTATAGACCTTGTTTAGAATCTGTTTGTGTTTCGGTTTGGAGTCAGACTGGTTTTATTTTTAAAGTAGGAATTTGTAGAACATCACATTGACTGACTGTCTGTACATTGTGTGCTTTTTGAACAAAATATATCTGCAAATACAAATTGACCCCATACACACACTCACCTCTTCCGCCCCTGCCACGTGCGCGCACACGCACCCTGTCTGACTTCAAACCAAAACACAAACAGATTCTAAACAAGGTCTATACATCGGACAAAAACAAAGTTGCTGGAAAAGCACAGCAGGTCTGGCAGCATCTGTGGAGGAGTAAACAGAGTTAACATTTCGGGTCCAGTGGCCCTTCCTCAGAACTGGGTCTCACACCTAACGTTATTGTCTGACCTAAAGTCCCGTCTCTTCTTTACAATGGTAAAACCTTTAGTTCTCTCAGGACTGTAACTTAAAACAAACTCAGGGATTTACATACACATATTGATCAATTAAAACCCTCAAACTGATTAAAGATTTAACAGCATCTTAGGGTTGTTTAATACATCCTCGTCAGTGGCGTGGGCCTTTGATCTTGTACTGATAAATTCTGTGTCTGATATTGCCTCTCTCACTAACATCTGAAGGGCTGAGGCTCCAAAAGTTTGTTCTCAAATAAACCCGTTGGACTATAATACCTGCTTTCATGCGATTTCTGACTGTATTCTACATAGGGAGGGTGTAGGAGCTGGAGGGGGTGACAGAGATAGGGTGGGGGGCACGAAAGGGGCTGGTGGAGGTGATAGGGCAGGGGTGTCGGGGCTGGAGGAGGCGACAGGGAGGGATGTAGGCGGCTGGAGGGGGTGACAGAGTCAGGGAGGGAGTGTAAGGGGCTGGAAAAAAATGGATGAGGAGAGTGTCGCCAGCGAACATGGGGTGACTGGTGATTGGGACTCTAATGTCAGGACTGGACACAATCCTCCAGGCAGAGGCTGAATCCTTTTCCCCCCAGCATTGTGGAGTCCAAAACTAGAGGGCATAGGCTTAAGGTGTGAGGCGAAAGATTTAAAAGGGACCTGAGGGGCAGCGGTTTCACGCAGAGGATGGTGTGTGTATGGAATGACCTGCCAGAGAATGTGGTCGACGCAGGTACAGTTGCAACATTTAAAAGAAGTTTGGACAGGTACCTGTATCGGAAAGGTTTAGAAGGAAATGGGACACGTTTGGTTTGGGAAACCTGTACGACATGGACGAGTTGGTCCGAAGGCTCGGTTTCCATACTGTTGTAACATCCGCAGGCTGTGGCAGGAAATGACGAGCCAGCACAGATAATTGGGCCAAATGGCCTCTCGCTGTGCTGTGGTACTTCTCTGATGCAGTCGGTGACCCTGTCCTTGGCCTGTTTCAGGGTGGGGAAATCATCCCTCATGAACCAATACGTGAACAAGCATTACACCAATCAGTACAAGGCGACTATTGGAGCGGATTTCCTCAACCGTAACATCACTGTCGACGGCAAAAATGTGTGTTTGCAGGTTCGTAACAGCAAGAGACACTTACCGCCCCCCACCCCATCTGTCCCTGACCCCCACCACAGCCACAGCTCAGGCACAACTGCCAATGGGAGAGCCACAGGATCCAGGGGTTGCTGGAAAAGCTCCCCAGGTCTGGCAGCATCGTCCTCAAAACTCAGGCACCGGACCCGAAACATCAATGCGGAGTTTTTTTTCTTCGCTGATACTGCCAGACCTGCTGAGCTTTTCCAGCAACTTCTGTTTTTGTTCCTGATTTGCGGCATCCGCAGTTCTCTTGGTTCTTTTATAAACAGGACTCAGGGGTTGCTTGAGAGGCAGGAACTGAAGGAGCAGAGAGATCTCAGTGGTGGGGGAGGGGGGGGCACGGTGGTCAGAGGAGATGACAGAGATAAGGTTGGTTGTAGGGGCTGGAGGGGGTGCAGGGATTGGAGGAGGTGACAGAGATAGGGAGGGGGTATAGGGGCTGGAGGAGGTGACAGAGATAGGGAGGGGGCGTAGGGGGCTGGAGGAGGTGACAGAGATAGGGAAGAGGTGTAGGGGCCTGGAGGGGGTGCAGGGATTGGAGGAGGTGACAGAGATAGGGATGGGGTGTAGGGGGCTGGAGGAGGTGACAGAGATAGGGAAGAGGTGTAGGGGGCTGGAGGAGGTGACAGAGACAGGGAGGGGTGTAGAAGGTGACAGAGATAGGGATGGGATGTAGGGGTGGATGAGGTGACAGACAGGGAGGGGTGTAGGGGGTGACAGAGACAGGGAGGGGTGTAGGGGGCTGGAGGAAGTGACAGAGATAGGGAGGGTGTGTTGGGGGCTGGAGGAGGTGACAGAGACAAGGAGGGGATGTAGGGGGCTGGAGGAGGTGACAGAGGTAGGGAGGGGTGTAGGGGGTGGAGGAGGTGACAGATAGGGAGGGGTGTAGGGGGTGACAGACAGGGAGGGGGTGTAGGGATTGGAGGAGGTGACAGAGATAGGGAGGGGGTGTAGGGATTGGAGGAGGTGACAGAGACAGGGAGGGGTGTAGGGGCTGGAGGAGGTGACAGAGATAGGGAGGGGGTGTAGGGGGCTGGAGGAGGTGACAGAGATAGGGAGGGGGCTGGAGGAGGTGACAGAGATAGGGAGGGGGTGTAGGGGCCTGGAGGGGGTGCAGGGATTGGAGGAGGTGACAGAGATAGGGATGGGGTGTAGGGGGCTGGAGGAGGTGACAGAGATAGGGAAGAGGTGTAGGGGGCTGGAGGAGGTGACAGACAGGGACGGGTGTAGGCGGCTAGAGGAGGTGACAGAGATAGGGAAGAGGTGTAGGGGGCTGGAGGAGGTGACAGAGATAGGGAAGAGGTGTAGGGGGCTGGAGGAGGTGACAGATAGGGAGCGGGTGTAGGGGGCTGGAGGAGGTGACAGACAGGGAGGGGTGTAGGTGGCTGGAGGAGGTGACAGAGGTAGGGAGGGGTATAGGGGGTGACTGAGGTAGGGAGGGGTGTAGGGGGCTGGAGGAGGTGACAGAGACAGGGAGGGGTGTAGAAGGTGACAGAGATAGGGATGGGATGTAGGGGTGGATGAGGTGACAGACAGGGAGGGGTGTAGGGGGTGACAGAGACAGGGAGGGGTGTAGGGGGCTGGAGGAGGTGACAGAGATAGGGAGGGTGTGTTGGGGGCTGGAGGAGGTGACAGAGGTAGGGAGGGGTGTAGGGGGTGGAGGAGGTGACAGATAGGGAGGGGTGTAGGGGGTGACAGACAGGGAGGGGATGTAGGGTGCAGGAGGAGGTGACAGAGATAGGGAGGGGTGTAGGGGGCAGGAGGAGGTGACAGAGATAGGGAGGGGCGTGTTGGGGGCTGGAGGAGGTGACAGAGATAGGGAGGGGCGTGTTGGGGGCTGGAGGAGGTGACAGAGATAGGGAGGGGTGTAGGGGGTGACAGATAGGGAGGGGGTGCAGGAAGATGGAGGGGCTGACAGAGATAGGGAGGGGGTGCAGGAAGATGGAGGGGGTGACAGAGATAGGGAGGGTGTGTAGGGGCTGGAGGAGGTGACAGAGATAGGGAGGGGGTGTAGGGGGCTGGAGGAGGTGACAGAGATAGGGAGGGGGTGTAGGGGGCTGGAGGAGGTGACAGAGATAGGGAGGGATGTGGGGGGTGACAGATAGGGAGCGGTTGTTGGGGTCTGGAGGTGGTGACAGAGATAGGGAGGGGTGTAGGGGGTGACAGAGATAGGGAGGGGGTGCAGGAAGATGGAGGGGGTGACAGAGATAGGGAGGGGGTGCAGGAAGATGGAGGGGGTGACAGAGATAGGGAGGGTGTGTAGGGGCTGGAGGAGGTGACAGAGATAGGGAGGGTGTGTAGGGGCTGGAGGAGGTGACAGAGATAGGGAGGGTGTGTAGGGGCTGGAGGAGGTGACAGAGATAGGGAGGGGGTGGAGGTTTTTCCCCAGAGAATGTATAGAACTGATGACTTGATCCAATGGGGAGAATGTGGAATTGGCTCCTATGTATCCAAGTGTTTTGGGGCATATGTGGGGTGACCGCAAAGGGGTGAAGGGACAATGTTATGGGTGGGGTTATGTACCAGTGGGTGGGAAGAGGCTTATATGAAGCAGCAATAGCAGACGGAGTGGTGAATGGGACTCCCAGCAGGGTTTGTGTGATCAATGTTTACCCTTCTTTCCCCAGCTCTGGGACACAGCTGGCACTGAGCGTTTCCATTCGCTGGGCTCGATCTTGTATAGGGCTGCGGATTGCTGTGTATTGGTGTTTGATGTGACCTCAGAGGCCTCCTTCAAAGCACTGGATAGCTGGAGAAAGGAGTTCCTGCTCCAGGCTGACCCCAGTGACCCAGACAACTTTCCATTCCTCGTCATTGGGAACAAGGCCGACCTGAGCAGCAGCAGAGAGGTAAGCTTCTCAGAAAATATCCCCTCCCTCTGCACGTCGGCACTGAACCACGGCATCCACATTTCCCTCACACACACACACACACACACACACACACACACACACCCCCTCCCCAAATACTGGGTGGCTTGTCAGCACATGAGCCTCCTGCTGCAAGCCAGCAGCTATTGAACTGTAGACAAGAAACCTGCAGATGATGGAATCCAAGGTAGACAAACAGGAGGCTGGAAGAACACAGCAAGCCAAGCATCTTCTGGAGGAAAGGAGCAGTTAACGTTTTGGGTATTACCCCTTCTTCAGGGCTGCATGTGAGGGTAGGAGGAAGCTGGTGGTGTTGGGTAAGACCTGATTGGTCGTTGGGTGGGATGAATCCGGTTGATGGCTGGAAGGGAGGAGGTGAAGCTGAAGGGAAAGCAGGGGGATGGATGGGAAGGTTATTTGAAATCGGAGAACTCAATGTTGAGTCCTTTGGGCTGCAGGGTACGCAGGCAGAAGATAAGACGTTCTTCAAATTTGCATTCAGAATCATCGCAAAACTGGAGGAGGCCAGAGGACAGACATGTCGGAGGGAGGAGTGCTTGGTGAAACAGTCACCTTGTCTACATTTGGTCTCCCTGACCTAGAGAAGACTGCATCGGGAGCACCGGATGCAATAGACTAGGTTGGAAGAGATGCAGGTGAAGCTCTGTCTCACTTGGAAGGGCTGGTTAGACCCCTGGTTAGAGGTGGCGTATGGGCAGGTGTTGCATTTTTTATGGTTACAGGGTAAGGTATCAGGCAGGGTGGAGTGGTTGGTGGGAGTATGTGTGATCAAAGGAGCAGTGAAGGGAATGGTCCTGGTGGAGGGTAGAGGGAGGTGAGGAGTGGAAGATGTTCAAGGTGGTAGGGTCTATGATACTGCACAAAAGAACCTAATCTCGGATCTCTTGGCACTCCGTTGCTGATGAAGGTTGTATTTAGCAGATCCAGTGGTGGTTAGTGAGGCTTGTCCTTGACCAGTAGATTCTCTCTCAGCGCAGGAGCAGAGCCAGTGAAAGCGAAGAATTTCTCTTTTTGCATTTCCTAGCTTCTATCCTTGTATTGCAGTCTGCTGGAAAAAGCCAGCAATGGGTACAACATTCCCTCACTTCGTCTAGTTGGTGCTCCTGAGGCCAGATTTTGCTCAGAAGGGAAATAAAAGTCAAGTTAAACACACTGCACTCCAAGCAGAATAACTCAAGAAACAAAGCAGGGAAGGTTTGTGAAGAAAGCCTTGCAGAAGAGTCTTTGAAACAACTAACACAGTATCAGAAAAGGTTCGGTATGGCTTCCTCATGTGTACATGCACAGTAGAAAATTCCTTTACAAATGCAACCCACAGTTCCTCAACTAGTACAGGTACTCGGTAAAAGATTTTAAGTTTATAAATTGTACTAGAGCAGACACTGTTTGAAGTTGATCTGTGATGGCGAGATATAGAACGTACAGCTACGCAGGAATGCTGTGCTGAACGTAACGCCAAATTAAACTACTCAGATATAAGAACTGCCGATGCTGAAGTCAGGGATAAGTGTGAAGCTGGAGGAACACAGCAGGCCAGGCAGCATCAGAGGAGCAGGAAAGTTGACATTTCTGGGTCAGGACCTTTCTTCAGAAATGGGGGAGGGGGGGTGGAGAAGAGCTCAGAAATAAATAGAGAGGGGAGGGTTGGGCTGGGGAAGGTAGCTGGGATGGTGATAGGTGAATGCAGGTAGGGAGCGATGGGGATAGGGTCAGTGAGGTGGGAGAGAAGATGGACAGGTTGTGTCAGGTCAACGAGGTGGGAATGAGAGTGAGGATTGGTCACGGGACGAGGACAGGGGTGGGGAGATTTTGAAACTGATAAAATCTGCATTTAAGCCATCGGGCTGCAGGCTCCTGAGATGGAATATGAGGTGCTGCTCCTCCAGTTTCTGGGTGGCGGCGGCCCAGGATGGGCGTGTTGTCTGGGGAGTGGGAGGGGGAGTTGAAACCGGAACTGGAAGATGTCGTTGTTTGTGAACAGAGCATAGGTACTCTACAAAGCGGTCTCTGAGCCTCTGCTTGGGCTTACCAATGTAGGGGCGGACACATTGGGAGCAGCACATGCAGTAGACCACATTGCTGGATGTGCAGGTGAACCTGTCTAATGTGGATGGTTTGTTTTGTGCCTTAAATGGAGGTGAGTGGGGCAGGGTCCTCTTAACTGAACTTGTCCTCACCTTTAACAACTTCTCCTTTAACTCCTCCCACTTCTTACAGACTGACGGGGTGGCCATGGGAGCCCACATGGCCCCAAGCTATGCTTGCCTCTTCAGAGAATACTTGGAACAGTTCCTCTTTTGCTGCTACACATTGGCCCTAGCCCCCCACCTCTTCCTTTACTAATGATGACGACTATATGGGCACAGCCACGTGCTCCTACAGGGAACTTGAACAGTTCATCAACTTTACTAATATCTTTTACCCCAACCTGAAATTCACCTGGACCATCTCCATTACCTCCCTCTCCTTCCTGCATCTCTGGTGACCAAGTCAAAACAAACATCTATTTCAAATGCACCAATTCCCACAGCTACCTGGACTACACCTCATCTCATCCATCTTCCTGCAAGAATGCAATCCCCTACTCCCAATTTCTCCACCACTGCCCCCAAGATGGGGCGTTCCACTCCTGAAAATCTCAAATGTCCTCTTATTTTCAAAGACCACAACATGCCCCTCCTCTTTGGGGATTGAAAATAGTCCCAACCGCATCTCTTGCATTTCCTGCGCCTCTGCCCTCACAAAAACAAAGACAGAATTCCCCTTGTGCTTACATAACACCCCACCAACCTCTGTATCCAACTTATCCACATCAGGGGCATTTAAACAGCCCTTCGCTAAGCATATGGATGGTGATGGGATAGTGTAGGGGGAGGGGCTTAGATTAGTTCACAGGTCGGTGCAACATCGAAGACTGAAGGGCCTGTTCTGCGCTGTGTTGTTCTATGTATCATTCTCTGCCATTTACAATCTGACTCCACAGCCAAAGATACATTTCCCTGCCCACCCCTATCTGTTTTCCGTAGGGACTGCTCTCTCTGCGTGGCCCTCGTTCACTCCACACGAGCCCCACCACCTTTCCCTGCAACCGCAGGAAGTGCTACACCTGTCCCTGTACCACCCTGCTCCCCTCAACTCCATTCAAGGCACCAAACAAACCTTCCACATTAGACAGAAGTTCACCTGCACATCTGGCAGTGTGGTCTATTGCATCCACTGTGGCCTCCCCTGCATCAGTGAGACCAAGCGAAGGCTTGGAGATCATTTTGTAGAGCACCTGCACTCTGTTCACGACAAGCGACAACATATTCATAGAACATTACAGCACACACAGGACCTTCAGCCCTCGATGTTGTGCCGACCTGTCATACCAATCTCAAGCCCATCTAACCTACACTATTCCATCTACGTCCATATGCTTGTCCAATGACGACTTAAATGTACCTAAAGTTGGCGAATTTACTACCGTTGCAGGCAAAGCGTTCCATTCCCTTACTACTCTCTGAGTAAAGAAACTACCTCTGACATCTGTCCTATATCTTTCACCCCTCAATTTAAAGCTATGCCCCCTCGTGCTCGCCGTCACCATCCTAGGAAAAAGGCTCTCCCTATCCACCCTATCTAACACTCTGATTATGTTATATGTTTCAATAATGTCACCTCTCAACCTTCTCTCTAATGAAAACAGCCTCAGGTCCCTCAGCCTTTCCTCGTAAGACCTTCCCTCCATACCAGGCAACATCCTAGTAAATCTCCTCTGCACCCTTTCCAAAGCTACCACATCCTTCTTTATAATGCGGTGACCAGAACTGTACACAATACTCCAAGTGCGACCGCACCAGAGTTCTGTACAGCTTCACCAAAACCTCTTGGTTCCGGAACTTGATCCCTCTATTAATAAAAGCTAAAACACTGTATGCCTTATTAACAGCCCTGTCAACCTGGGTGGCAACTTTCAAGGATCTGTGTACATGGACACCGAGATCTCTCTGCTCATCTACACTGCTGAGAATCTTACCATTAGCCCAGTACTTTGCCTTCCGGTTACTCCTACCGAAGTGCATCACCTCACACTTGTCTGCATGAAACTCCATTTGCCACCTCTCAGCCCAGCTCTGCAGCTTATCTATGTCTCTTTGCAACCTACAGCATCCTTTGTCACTATCCACAACTCCACCGACCTTGGTGTCGTCTGCAAATTTACTAACCCATCCTTCTACGCCCTCATCCAGGTCATTTATAAAAATGACAAACAGCAGTGGACCCAACACCGACCCTTGCGGTACACCACTCACAAACTATTTTCAGTCGCAAACTATTTCAACTCCCCCTCCCACTCTCTGGGTGACAGGTCCATCCTGGGCCTCCTCCAGTGTCTCAATGATGCCACCGGAGGAGCAGCATCTCACTTGCCTCCTGAGTAGCCTACAGCCCAATGGCCTAAATGTGAATTTTACCAGTTTCAAAATCTCCCTAACCCCATCCTATGACCAACCCTCCCTCCCATCTCCACCTCATTGACCTACACTACCCATCCATCTTCTCTCCCACCTCACTGACCAAACCCCACCTGCACTCAATCACCATCCCACCTACCTTCCCCAGTCCAATCCTCCCCTCTCCCCCATTTCTGAAGGGTTCAAACTGAAATGTCAACTTTCCTGCTCCATTCCTCCAGCTCCACACTGCTATCACCAAATCAAACTAATCCCTTCTGCCTTCCTGTGGCCCATTATCCTCTATCCTTGCATATTCATGTGATTGTCTAAAAGCCCCGATTATATCTACCTCAAACACCAACCCTGGGAGCACGTTCCAGATACCTAACACTGTTTATGAACATTCCCCCTCCCATCTTGAATGTATGCCCCCAAAAAGGTGTAGTAGATATCCCCTCGTTTCTCCCTCCATCCTTTGGCTCTCCCTTTCTACTCCATTGCCTCTTACTTCCCCCTCCCACCCCTTTCTGGTCCTCAGTAAAATCAGGGTCTGAGAGCGCGGTTGGGAAGGGAGTGTTGGATTCTCTGGGAACTAGGATCTATTCCTCCTGCCACTGTCACTCCACAGGTTGTCTCAAAACAGGCAGAGAAATGGTGCGGTGCACACCGTCTAAAGTACATCGAGACCAGTGCCAAGGAAGCACGGAACGTGGAGGCGGCATTTCAAGATGGCGTACGACTCGCTTTGAAGCGGGTAAGGTCCCATTGTGTGTGAAAAGATTTCCCGAGCCTGGGGGTTGGGTAGACAAGGTAGTGCAGTAGTATCTTAGTCAGAAGTACCATAGTTCTGGGTGCCTGCTGCCAAATGCCAATGCACTGAACACCACCCCTCTCAAAACATATATGGTGTGACACCTTCAGACGTCACTGCCTGTCAGACACCAGGAGGGGTCAGTTGAGGTGGAGTGTGACAGAAATTGAGGAAGATATTTCCAACATGCAAGAAGAAATCGAAGAGACCAACCAGTATCCTTGGTTAACCAGACACAATGTCCTGGTTAAGGGAACGACTTAAAATTGTGTAGAGATGTGGAGTCAGAGGATTAGTTTTATCAGAAACAGGAACGAATAACAAAGTTTGGGGTGGAGTGCAGAATTTGAGTAGGAGAGAAAGCAAGTCAAAAATACAAAAGCAGATAGCAAGAGATTCTTCAAACACTGAGGACGACTTGGAGAATCAAACATGGAAAATAGAAAAACCAGGCATCATGTTGAAGTATTTAAAATTGGAGATTGTGGATAAACACACAAGAGAGAGTGAGATGGAAGAATATGGGATAGGCTGGGTGGGCTTGCAGAGTTGTGTGCTAACACTAGCATGGAATAAATGGGCCAAATAGATGGTGTGGTATGGTTCACTGTCTGATTCTTCCACAGCTGAGAAGTGAGGACCAGATTGCAGACCAATTTGACCATGTTCAGCTGACACCAGAGGAAGACAGACAGCGGAACTCCTGTGCTTGCGGCTGAACACGAGGCAGCTTTGCTTCTAACACCTATCTGCCATCTCTGGTGGCTGATGTGCTGACCCAGCTGCCCTCGCTTGCCTCCCACTTACTGTCTCCACCTTGCCCCAGGCTCCCGTCCTCTCTATCAGTCTTTCCTCCTTCACAGGCAAAACCCTATCACCCCTTCCAATGACAGCTTGCTGTGTCCCTCAGCCATCCCGTATCATTCCAGGAACATCCCCCAGCAAAGGAAGGACCAGACTATTCACTGCACTTTCATGTTAGCCGCTGGGATCTGCTCATTCATTTTGTGAAGAATTTAAATTAATTGCGAACAAAGATGAACTAGAACACAGAACACTAAAGTTGGACTAGAACAAAAACAGAAGTTGCTGGAAAAGTTTAGCAGGACTGGCAGCAACTGTGAAGAAAAATTCAAGGTTAACATCTAAACGTTCTGAGGAAGGGACACCAGACCCGAAACATTAACTCCAATTTCTCTTCACAGAAACTACCAGACCTGCTGAGCTTCTCCAACAACTGCTGTTTTTGTTCTCGACTTACAGCAACTGCAGTTCTTTTGGTGTTTACTAAAGCAGGACTGTCAGTGCAGAGATCTGAGAGATGTTCTGGGGACCCAGGTTTGAATCCTGCCACGACAGATGCTGGAAACTGAATTCAATAATAATAAAAAAATCTGAATTGAGTCTGACAATCGCAGTGAATCCATTGTCAATTGTTGGGAAAAACCCATCTGGTTCACTAATGTCCTTTAGAGAAGGAAACTGACTCCAGATGCAGCAATGTAGTTGCTGTAGGGCAGTTCGGGATTGGGTAATAAATGTTGCCTTATTCAGTGACACCCGCATCCTGTGAATGAGTAAAGAAACCCGTGGTGACTTCACACTTTTCTCTTGCTCATTCCCTGGTGGTGGGACTCGCTCAATTCTAAACAAATGTTCTTTCATTGGAAAGCAGGCCATTCAGCCCCTGTAGCTTGTCCCATAGAGTGAAACTCTCTCCTGTGTATGCTGCTGAAACTTGCTCCAGCCTGGGCCAAGCTCCTAAAGCTTGGTGAGTGTTATGATATGGGATGATCCTGGAGAAAGCTTTCACTCAGGGCACATCCAAAGTACCTTGCAGCCTCTAGTCTGCTTGTGGTAGCAACTGTATTGGAGAGAAAGTGCAGCAGCCAATTTGCACAAAGGAAGCTCCCCATGAGTGTATCTGGCTCAGAAAACTGGCTAACTCCTCTGCTCTTCCAGAAATGTGGGATCTTTCTGTCAACTGAGAGGCACACAGAGCCTTACTGCACGGTTTCTTCTGGAAAACTCCCGACAATGCAGCGCACCCTCAGCGCCGACCTCCCTGACACCGCGGTGCTCCCGCGGCACTAACCTTGACAAGTTTACTCTTGCTACCCCGATCTGGGAAGAGGGATTGGGCCCACACGTCTGCGCCGAACAAATGGACTGGGAAATTAACAGAGTGGAAGGGGTAACTCTCAACCTCTTGGGAGGAGTTAAGGTGATACATTTACTGAGGAAAGGGAAAGGGATGGGGGTTTGGGAGATGAAGTATTTTTAAGGCGGGTGGGTGGTGGTTTGGGACAAAAGGTCTGCAGTGGAGTGAACCCTCTCAATGGTTTCAGAGAAATCTCCAAGAACAGAATATGCCCTGAGCTCCGCACATGCTGTCCTGAAGTGGGCAGGTATGTCTCTCTCTCTGTCACAGGTTAGAGGCATCAAACCCAGACAGTGCTTCGCAACAGCTCTGGGATGGAGTGAGACTTCAGAGCCAGGAGGACAGCATGAGGAGGGAGGATCCATTGCACTGAATGAATTGCGAACCACACATGCTTTCAGTAAATTTAACAGGACATTAAAAAAAATCATTTGCTAATGATCTAATAGCGTCAAGTTGCACAACCTTTCAGTACTCCAGGCAGAGGGAGGTAGATTCACATTAAACATCACAGGAGTAATCAGACCAGCACTGATCTTGTTGAATGACAGAGCAGGCTTAAGGGACTGAGTATTCACAAAATACACATTTGAGTATTCTCCCGTCCCACTTCCTCAAAATTAGGGTTCACGGAGTTGGGGATGAGGGGGTGATCTGACAGTGAAGAGGATTTCAGATCAGAGGCTAGGAATCCTGCAGCGAGTAACTCCCCTTCCCTGCAAGCCTGTCCCACCATCCACAAGGCACAAGTCAGGAATGCGATGGAATACTCCCCACTTGCCTGGACACGAGGCTCCAACAACACTCGAGAAACTCAACACCATCTAGGACAAAGCAGAAAACAACTCCCACTCAAAACCATTACCTTCAACACTCCTTTCCTCTACCACTGATGCACAGCAGCAGCAGTATGTACCATCCACAAGACACACTGCAGTGACTCACCAAGGATCCTCCAACAACACCTTTCAAACTCACCACCCTCTCCTTCTTGGAAGGGAAGGACAGGCAGCAGATACAAAGTATGAGCCCCTGCAAGTTTTAGTCCGAGCTCCCCCCCCCACGTCATCCTGGTCTGGAATGATAAACGGCCATTCCTTCAGCGTAATCGGGGTCAGAATCCTGGAACTCCCTCCCTAACAGTGGTGGGGAACCGCAGCAGGTCACCCTCACCTTCTGGAGGGGCAGTTAGGGACAGGCAGTAAACACTGGGACCAGCCAGCAATGCAGATAAAGCCCCCACCCCAGGGTGGTTTAGAAACTTCTTCAACAGACAATACGGTTAGCCGGAGCTGGCTGATGGGGTGCAGCTATGGGCGGAGGTGGTATGGTGCCCACATCTCAGCGAGCCTGCTGCTTCCAAACACGCTGGGATGACCGCAGAGTTTTCAGAATTGTACATTTTTGTTGCACCGGATGAGACCCACTAGCAAGAACCAGTGGGAGCCAGGTCCTGGGGAGCATCGGAAAAATTGGATGTGGTCAATAAACCAGTCCCGAGGCCTGGCCCTCAGAAACCACGGCTCACTCGGACTGCACTGGAACCAGAGCTGACGAGGCCTTGTAGCAGTGCCCTTTGTTGCTGAAGTAGAAATGGAAAGTCTTACCACAACCACCAAAACGTCTATTTCAAATACTGGTTTTCATATGTAAAAAGGAAAAAAAAAGTCAACACAAAGCTACACAATACGAACATCATTGGAGTCCTACCAAAAAAATACTCGCTCCGAGGAGCTCCAACAGATCATCAGACCATTATCTCCAGGTTAGGGGGCCTGAGGAGGAACTGGGATGGGACTGACCAGAGACACGTTTTTAAAAACATCTTTCGGTCAAAAGGTTTGATCCGTCCCTATCCCTCTAGAGCTCAGAAGTGATTGGAGAGGGAGTGAGTGGAGAGGGAGTGAGTGGACAGAACCAGGGGGACAGAGAGAGAAACACAGAGAGAGAAAACAAGATGCAGAGAGGGGATGAAACAGAGCGAGAGGTGAGTGAAGGGCAGAGGGACGGAATGACCTGACCAAAGGGTTATATGTACAACTCCAGGACCCACGCTGCCCTGGTATGACTGGAAATCAACAGCTCTTTCTCAGACAGCTCCCGTTTGGGGGAGTGTGGGGATATCTCGAGACAGTGTCCCAGTCCCTCCTCATCACAAATGAGCTAACTCAGGAACAATTCCTCAGACTAAAATTCTCGCGCTGTTTTACACCTATATATATATACATTTATAATAAAAAAAACGATATTCCTCTCTGCAAGCTCCACACACGCAGCGAGGCGTGGCTTCCTGTGGCACAACACACGTAGGTCTCCGTCCGTGACTCCCGTTCCTGTCTCTCCAAGGAGTTTGGACAAGGTGAGAGCTGGCAGGGCTGGGGGTAGGGTGGTGAAGGTGCTAGGGAGCTCGAGTTTGAGGTTTGCACTCTGTTCAAAAATCAAAGCAACTTCCGGTCCTGTCCATTCAATCCTTGCTCGTTCCATGGGTAGATTACTGCTTTCAGCAGAAGTGCCCAATCACAATCTACTCAAAGGCGCAAGATGTGGCTCACTGGTTTGGCAGGGGATGGGGGTGGGGGGAGGGAGGGTGAAAAAGGGGGAAGAGTTAAAATGCCCCTCAGCACGATCTTGGTGTCTCTCGTTCCACTGTGCGCATGGGGCGGGAGTTGGGGAGGGGTGTGCTGGACGGGAGGGGGTGCATGATCAGAGATAATACAAAATTCACTGGCCGTCCGCTTTCGTCTTCTTGGGCAGGTTCGACGATTTCCTGAAAGAGTGCGGGGGAGAACATGTTGAGAGTGTGGCCCTGAGCCTCCGACTCCGCGGTGCCCCAGCACCCCCCACCTCCGACCCCAGCCCCGAGCCTCCGACTGCGCGGCGCCCCCTCAGCCCTGAACCTCTGACAGTGCGGCAAATGGTCACATCTTTTTTGACCCCTACAACTGCACTGACCCTGCTTCCAATATCAAAAACCATCCTTGTCAATGAGCAATGAGTGAACTGCTTACGTTTCTGGTGAGCTGATGGATCGCTTCACCGCTGGTTTCACCACTGAACCATCTTTGTTGGTTTCTGAAAAAGGCAACAGGGTTGGTTGTCAGAACATCACTAAACAAGGGTGACCATCACACATCGAGGGGACAGGCTCAAGGAGTAGCCCTCCTTGGGTGTGCCAGGGAGTGGGTGGGGGGGGGGGGGGGGGGGGAGGAAGAGAGAGATGGAGGGGGGGCTACGGGGAGAGGGTGACAGAGAAGGGGAGCAATTGACAGGGTGGGGCGTGAGCAAATGACAAAACAGGGAAAAGTAAAAAGGGAGTGTAAGGCAAGTGGAGGAGTGTATCTATCTCGAACCTACCTTGGAGCCACCTGACCTGTGTGGCAGGTCCATACCCCTTCTCGTTTCGAGCTGCTATCCTGAAGATGATCGCAGGTTTGGTGGTGTAATCAATGTGAGCGTTGGACAGGTTGGCCGACTGGACCAGGCACGAAGGGTTGGGGCCACAATACACTCTCATAAAGGCCAACTGCGCTGGGCTGTTGGGCTTCAGCTCCATCGACTGGGTACTCTGGATGGCAAGGTAGACCGAGTACTCAGTAATCTTCCCCGATGTCATGGAGGGGGGCTCCCACGTCAGGTGGGCCCCATCTGGACTCTGAAGGTGCGGGTTGGGGGTGCAGAGGAGAGAGAAAGAGAAAAGCTGGTGTTTAAAACCAGAACCAGGTCAGGGAAAAGGTCCACTCACCGGCTGGGTCTGGAGCAACTGTTGCCTGTGACGGGGAGTGGCATTGCAGGCTGGTCTTAACTACATGGCGGGGATAGTGTACATCAACTACAGAGCAAACTTGCTACCACTGCATAGGGCCATGGTGAGATTACAACCATGTCTGTCTCCGTATTTCGGGAGGGGCACGGGGGGGGGGGGGGGGGGGGGGGAGTGGTGCACTCATTCCGGGAATGGGACCAGCGTCTCCTCTTGTGGAGGGAGTGTCTGATTCCAGGACCTTTCAGAAAGCACAACATCACAGTGTGGGGTCTTGCAGGCCCGGACAAGGTGAGGGAGGGAAGATTTCCCTCTTCCAAACCCGGATGTCCCTGTGCAGAACTGGGTAAAAAGTGTTCGAGGAGTACTGACAGGTCCCAGCCTGACAAGAAGTGAAATCGTTAATACAAAACTCCCTTGGATTCGGAAGGTCCCATTCGGTTGCTACTTTCCAAATGTAACTGTTTTATTCAAAAAGGGATGGACACAGACAGTAGAAAAATTACAGGACAGTGTCCCAAATATCCATCAAATGGAAAATGTTGGAAGCTTACTATTAGAGATGTTGTAACAGGGCCGCTAGATAAAGTCAAGGCGATCGGGCAGAGTCAACATGGTTTGGTGAAAGGGGAATTGTTTTCGATGTGAAGTGACAATCTGATGATGAAAATGTGATCCATGGTGTCACTGAAGAGTTTGGGGGAAACATCTCAGAGAAGTTTCTGACTTTGGAGCAGCATTCTCCTTACCTTGCTTATTTTAATGGCACAAGGAGCCCCCGGGAAGCCCGGCAAACAGGTCTTGAAGGCGGAGATCTCACTGAACGGTCCTCGCCCGCAGGCGTTGATGCCCGCCACCCGAAATTTGTAGGCGGTGCCTGACTGGAGCTCCTGCCGTTTCAGCTGGCTGTGGTCTGGGATCGGTGCAGAATCATCCTGAAAACATTGGGGGCGGGAGGGGCGGGGAATGAGACCCATGACACAGAGAGAAAGAAACGTACACACAGACGTGTCAGCCCCATCCCACCGGGTACCACGCCTGCCCGGAAACTCTCAGGGCGCCCACAGCATGGGCATCACAATCTTAACCACAAGTGCCTGCATTATGGGAGCACCGCACTGACGGGAGGTAAATGGGATTCAGAAGGCCGTACTCCCTGAGGAAGCTTAGGATATTCAGCATGTCCATAAGGACCCTCACCCAGTTCCACAGACGCACCCGGGTGCGTAACGGCCTCGTACGGCAACTGCTCTGCCCAGGACCAGGAGGAACTACAGAAAGTTGTGTACACAGCACAGGCCTCCACAGGAGCTGTTCACACTTCCCACTGCCATAGAAAGACTGCCAAAGAACCCTCCCCCCCGCCTTCCCAGTGAAGCTCTCTTCCAACCTCTTCCAGAGGCAGAAGACACAGACGTTTGAACACACGCACCAACAGGTTCAAGAACAGCTTCTTCCCTGCTGTTATTAGACTGATGGGTGGACCTCTCTAATCTCAATCTGTGCACCTCCTGTACAGCCATAACCTTGTTTGCCTCGCTGTGCCTAAGCACCCCATGTCCTTGTTTGCTGTGGTCTGCCTGTACAACTCTTCGCTGTACTTAGGTACATGTCACTACCATAAATCAAATAAAGACAACAAGTGTGGAGTCAGCCAGTTCCCTTCGGTTTCAGGGTGTGAAAAGGAGTTCCCCGCTCCACACACTGGGATCCCTTACAGCGACAGCTGTGCCAGGGAGCAGCGAATGGTTAACAACACAGATTAATCACCTGGAGTAAAGCGAACACATTATCACCAAGTTTGGCTTGATCTGATTTGGTGAAAGGTTTTGCTCTGCGTGCAGTAAAAGGCAGATCACACCATACAAAGATCATAGGGTGATGGAACAGAGCAAGGAATACAAAGTTACTGCTGTACAGGAGGTGCAAAGAGAGCAAGGTCGATATGAAGTTTGAAATTTGAGAGGTCTATTCACAGCGGGGAAGAAGCTGTTCTTGAGCCGGTTGGTGTGAGCGTTTCAGAATACATTCAAGGCTATTTTTAATCAAGCAAGACAGGAATCAAACAGTTACAGGGAAAGGCGAATCAGATCAGCTCAGTGAATGGCCTATTCCTATACCTCACTGTCTTAGGGCAGGCACACTCGGAAACTCAGACTTACGTCTCTGCCAGGCAAACCGTCTGGCGGCAAGTGATAGTGGGTCACCACAGTCGTTGTGCCTTTGATCACCCCAACATCGAGCCACTGGTTCAGATCCTTCTTGACGGCGGGTTTCGGAGTGACGGAGGATGTGTCCCCTTTCTGAGGTCAAGACAAAGAGTCAGTCAATCGTCTGAAACCCAGAGACTGGTACTTGGTGGAAAACACTCCTCGTCTGCCTTACCCTCAAACATACGATGCCGTAAACAACTGGCAGCAGCACAGAGGGAGCTGCGGGGTGCTGTTCGCTGCATTGCAATAGCCACTTCTCTCCAATTTCATTTGCTCTAAAGGCCTCCAAATGAATAAATGGCGTAACCAAGACTGGCCTCTGACTACTTTGCTCACAATATCCTGTTATCCGAGGACAATGTGACAGAAACCTACTTGCCTGGACGGGTGCGGCTCCAGCAACACTTGAGAAGCTCAACACCATCCAGGGCATAGCAGCACCCACTGTCCCCTTCATCTCGATCGACACACTAACTCCCACCTTCAACACTCACTCCCTCCACCAACGCGCAGCGGTTGCAGTACATACCATCAACTGCAGCAACTCAGCAAGGCTCCTCCGACAGCATCTCCCAAACCCACCACCTCTACCCCCTGGAAGGACGGGGGTGGAGGAATTAAGGGAAGGCAGCACCCCCTGCAGGCTCCTCTCTGTACCTCCTGTCTCACAGAAAGGCACCATCCTGAGTTGGAACAATAACACCCAAACCTTTACTGTCACCAGGTCCAAATCCTGGCACTCGCTTTGTAACTGCACTGTGGGCAGCCCTGTACCACACGGAGTGCAGCGTTTCGAGGAAGCAGCTCATTACCTTCTTGAGGGGGTAGTTAGGGCTGCATGATAAATGCAGACCCTTCCAGGTCACGTGGAAATATTCCTTTGTAAAGCTCCCCAGGGAAGGTGCTGCCGACTATCTACGTGAGGGATCTGTAAGCTTCACACAGTCGAAAAGGTGAAATCAGTGAGACGCAGCCTGAGTATAAACTTTGGGGAAACTGGAGGCTTTGTGGGAACTCGGTGCAGAGGGAATTGGGTGTTTTTCGGGGCTGGTAGTTTGTTAGGTTTTGTGGTTCAACAGGATAAACTGAGGCACAGAATCAGGGGCTCAGGACAAAAAAGTGATATTATGGTAAAACCGTAAGTTCATTGATTGATGATAGCTACCAACGACGGGTATGATGTTGTGGGTACGTGGCTGCAAGGGGGTCAGGGCTGGAACCTAAATATCCAAGGATACACGCCTTATCGAAAGGGCTAGGGCTGCCTTGTTTGCAAATGAAATGAAATCATGGTCTCTCCTCTCTTGGCATACCACAAGAATCTGTTCCGGGTCCTCTTCTATTTGTGATTTTTGTAAATGATTTGGATGAAGGAGTGGAAAGGTGGATTAGCAAGTTCTCAGACGATGTGAAGGTGGGTCACGTTGTGGACAATGCGGAGGGTTGTTCTAGGTTACAAAGGGACATTGATAGAATGCAGAGCTGGATTGAGAAGTGGCAGATGGAGTTTAACCCTGAAAAGTGTGAGGTGATTCATTTTGGAAGGACAAACTTGAAAGCGGAATACAGGATTAACAGAAAGATTCTTGGCAGTGTGGAGGTTCACGTCCAGTTTCATTAACAGAGTAATCGAGTTCAAGAGCCATGAAATTATGCTCCAGCGATACAAAAGCCTGGTTCGGTCACATCTGGAGCAGCGTGTCCGGTTCTGGTCGCCTCATTACAGGAAAGATGTGGAAGCGTTGGAAAAGGTGCAGAGGAGATTTACCAGGATGTTGCCTGGAATGGGGGGGGGGCAGGGGGGAGGTCTCACGAAGAAAGGTTGAGAGAGCTAGGACTTTTCTCTTTAGAACAATGAAGAATGCGAGGTAACTTGATAGGGGTGTACAAAATGATCAGAGGTATAGATAGAGTGGACAGCCAGAGACTTTTTCTGAGGGTGGAGGTAGCTATTACAAGGGGCATAGTTTTAAAGTGAGTGGAGGTAGATATAGGGGAGACGTCAGAGATAGGTTCTTTACTTAGAGTGGTCTGGGTGTGGAATGCATTGCCAGAGAGGGATAGTGGAGTCGGCTTCATTAGCGGCATCTAAGTGGCAATTAGATAGGCATATGGGTGATAGTATAAGGTAGGGGTGGAGGTTAGACAGGCCTTAGGTTTAGGGGTAAAAGTTCAGCACAACATGGTGGGCCAAAGGGCCTGTACCATTCTACATTCTATGTAACTAAATCTCCATTCTTGTAGACCTCTTGCCGTGCTCTCTCCAATACTTTCGAATGCTTGGGTGACCAGAACTGTATACAATACTCCAGCTGATGTCTAGCAAGTTTCTCCTTGCTCTTGTACTTCAGGCCCCAAAGAATCGAGCTTGGAAAACTGTATGCTTTATTGACCACACTTTCCACCTCTAGTACCTTAAAGCATACGCTGGCCCTCTGTTCTTGTGGCTTAAGAATATCACTGTTTTTTTCCTGTTTTAAACACAACCTTCATTCTCATCTGGCCATCACCTCACTGTCTGTGCACTGAACTTCACCTGCCACCTATCACCCTACTCCAGAATCCTCACTGGCCTTTTATGGTGTTAAAACAATCGGCACCGCTTCCAGGTTTGGTGCTGCCTGCTGACTCGGAAACGGTGACTTTCGCATGCTGTGTGCCGTTAATACGAAATGGGAAAAGCAACAGCTTCAGGTCAGAGTAAAGGCAGAGACAGTCTCTTGTTGTCCAATGGGGCAAAACTCGGTAGGGTGACCAGCTTCCTCTGCCAGCACTACCATCAATAAAGAGAAACTGCTCTAGATGCTGCTGGGCAATGCTTTGGGAACCCACCCCAAAGTGTGCCAGAGGGACTCAGCCCCGGAAATACGGAACGTTATCCCGTCCCTGCCGACCACGGTGAGCAGCTTACCGCAGTTGAGGAGGGCTCAATCCCATTGGCAACCTCTGCAAGCGTTGTGGCTGCCTGAAGCTTGCTGGGACTCACCACGGAGACTGGCTGCGGGGAAGCGAGAGAGCTGGATGGTGCCAGACCTGCAGACGAGAGGACCAGAGGGTGAGCTGAGGCACCCAACCCCCAACCGACTCCAACCCAAAACCCTCCTGGGAAATCCGGGAGCTCCCAACTCCCAGCAAAGCTCTCCCCAAGAACCGGAGAGTCAGATGCCTTATAAAACAGACCCTTCGGCCCACCACCTCTATACTGACCAACAAACACCAAACTGCACTGTTCCAATTTCGCTTTTTTTCCCGTTATTCATTCACGGGATGAGGGCATCACTGGCCAGGCAGCATTTATTGCCCATCCCTAATTGCCCAGAGGGTAGTTGAGAGTCAACCACATTGTTGTGGGTCTGGAGTCACATGTAGGCCAGACCAGGTAAGGATGGCAGCTTCCTTCGCTAGAGGACATTAGTGAACCAGGTGGATTTTTCCGACAATCAGCAATGTACTCACAGTCATCATTAGACTCTTAATTCCAGATATTTTTAACAAGTTCAAATTCCACCATCTGCCATGGCAGGATTCGAACCTGCGTCCCCAGAACATTATCTGGGTCTCTGAATTAACAGTCCAGTGATAAGACCACTAGACCATCGCCTCCCACTAACTCCGTCTGGCTGAAAACAATTTTTTTCAAATCTCCCCTCGAACACTCATTGCTCACTTTCAGCTTAAATTATCTGCTATGGGTGGGCGGGGGGGGAGCGGATTTTCACAATTCTCCTCATCTGTACCTCGTACTGTTTTGTACAGTTCAAATCAGATCTCACTCCCCTCACCCCCACCCTACTCCGCTCCACAAACGCAGCCCACCCAGATCCTTCCTCACAAAGGAAACTTCTCAAAACTCAACAGGAACGTCGCATTTGTTGCCAGTCACGGACTCGGCCCTGACCTGAGTCCGAGAGCAGTACAGCACGGATACAGACCCTTCCGTGCTGACCCAGACATCCTAAATTAATCCAGTCCCATTTGCCACCACTTGGCCCCTGTCCCTCTAAACCCTTCCTATCCATGTACCCGTCCTGGTGCCTTTTAAATGTTGTCATTGTACCAGCCCCCACCCACCTCCTCTGGCAGCTCGTTCCACACACGCACCACTCTCTGCGTGAAGAAGTTACCCCTCGGGTCCCTTTTAAATCTTTCCCCTCTCACCTTAAATAAATGCCCCTCTAGTTTTGGACTCCCCCAACCCCTGGGGGAAAAGACCTTGGCTATTCACTCTGTCCATGCCCCTCGTGATTTTTTAAACCTCTATAAGATCACCCCCTCAGCCTCCGACACTGCAGGGCAAACAGCCCTTGGCCTATTCAGGCCCTGCCCAGGTTAAAGATGGTAGAATTTAAAGGGGCAGGGGGCCGGTCAGTCAGAGCGGACACATACCCTCGGTGGTGGTCGGGGGGAGGAGCGGGTGGGTACCCACGCTGTCGGTAGGCACGCCGAGCTCACCAAGCCCATTGGTCTCCCCTGTAGGGTCGTTGAGGCTGTCAGCGGGTGCCAGGGCTTCGGTGGGTAGCTGGGGCTGGCTAGGCCCGGCAGGCAGGATGTGCTGCTGCTGCTGCTGCTGCTGTTGCTGCTGCTGCTGGACTAACGCCGCCAGATCTTGGTGAGCGAGCACGGCAAGCGGGAGCGCTGCCTGCTGGGCGGCGCCGGGCACTGCACTCAGCTGGGCCAGATCTGCCTCGTGGGGCTGCTGCTTTGGGTCTGGCATCTCGATCGTTTCCCCAGAACCTGGAAGGGGGGAGGGTGGAGAAAACGGAAATATTAGAAAGCGAATGCAGTGGCAGGGGTAGAGGAAAATAAAAATGGGCTCCTTTTCAAACGTGAGCCCTGTGTATTAAAGTAGTACAGCAGTGTGACACATTCCTCTCTGATGGCCTGTGCAAACCGTTGGCCAATGGCCGAGGAGGGTGGAATCTCCAGTGCTGAGTGCGATGTAACAGGACGGTTGTTTGGGGGTTTGGGGGGGTGGAAAAGAGATGGGTCACATCATACCTACCCATGGCAGCTTGCTGTGCAGCCTGCAGCACAGCCTGCAGGGCGAGGGCCTGCACCTCCTGAGAGACAGCCGCCTGTTCCGCTGCCTCTGCGGCCGCGGTCACTGCCAGTTCCTCTGGTGTCAGGCCCGCCAGATCGCTCTGCCCGGCCATCGCGTCCGCCATCAGCTCCTGAGGGGGTGCCAGCTGTTCGGCTCCTGTGCCCTCACCAGCCTGCAGGGGGTTGCCAGTCTCTGCGGTGGGCCCAGGTGATACAGCATCCTCCCCTGTAGCTGGCGGGGGGCCCAGCGACTGTGTCTGGGGCCACAGGCTGCTCACCAGTCGAGGGGCTTGGCTGTTCTGTCGACGTTGTGACATCCGTGCTTTCCGATATCCTCGCCACGCCCTGTAGCCGGACCAGAGAGAACGCCATCAGAATCACAAACCCACCGACATTATCTCAGCTCAGAGAATCCGACAGGGCAGTGTACACAAAGCTCTACTCAGCATCTAACCCAGCCCCTGCTGTGCTGTCCTTATCCTGGGAGGGTTCGACTGGGGGCAGTGTAGAGAAAGCTTTACTCTGTATCTGACCAACACTGCCCCACCCTCCCCACACAGTCCTTATCCTGGGAGGGTTCGACTGGGGGCAGTGTAGAGAGAGCTTTACTCTGTATCTGACCAACACTGCCCCACCCTCCCCACACAGTCCTTATCCTGGGAGGGTTTGACTGGGGGCAGTGTAGAGGCAGCTTTACTCTGTATCCAACCCCAAGCTGTCCCTGACATGAGTGTTTTTGATGAAGGTGCCAGTATAGAGGGAGCTTTATTCAGTATCTTACACCTCATGCTGTCCCTATCATGGGGGTGTTTGACCGGGGGACAATGTAAAGGGAGCTTGAGGCTCAACCTGCCCTCGTCCTTCGGGCTACACTAAAACAAAGCCCGTACTCAGTCTCTCTCCGTTCGGTGCAGCTCAGCAGGTCGATGCGTCACCCGTTTGGGTGAAGGGGCCAGAAGCTGGCTCTGCAGCGCTATTAAACAGGAGGGGACCTAACCGCCTGAACGCGGTTGAGGGAAAACTGGTGCTACTTATTGCAGGAGCGGTGTGAGGCGATCCCTCGGAGTTTGGGAGTGAGTCCCCAGTGGCCCTGGAAGAGGTTGGTGAAGATGTGTGAAACAGTCAGTGGGAGTAGCGTCGGACCGTGACGGAACGCTGACTTACCGGGATGGAGGGGCTCGGCGCCGGGGTTGACTGTGTCACTGTGGTATTAGCTCCTGTCGGTACAGCAGACACTGTGGTAGCTGTGTTGGTTGTGCCTGCGGTGGCTGTCTCCCCGTGCACGGTCTCCGGGAGGCCCTGCGCGTTAGTGGGCGGAGGCTGGACTGCGGGAGAGTCAGAGTAGAGTGGGGGGGGGGGGTGGGGGGAAAAAGAGAGGTTATTTGTGCGGCAGGACACATAGGCTCCTCATCGTCTCGAGCGGTCAGAGGTGCCGCCTGCCGGAGGGCGGCTCGATTACCGGGTCTCACGCCCCAAGCACGGCACCCTTACCCTGGTTGGGATCCATGTTGGCAGTCACTGTCGTGGCAGTGTTCGTGGTGGTGGTTTCAGACGTCTCATGGGGAGGGTTGGAGCAGACCAAGGGTGGGCTCCCAGATGCCCGGCTCTCAGCCTGCCCGCTCTCGGGCATGTGCACCAGCGAGGGCTGTTCCATGGTTGGGGAGGCAAGGATGGTGATGGGCAACTCCTGGATTGATGACGTTTCCACCCCGGTCGGTGCGGTGATTAACGTGACCCGTGTGGGTTCTGACGGCGCCTGGGGGGGAGATGAGGAGAGCGACGGGGGGTGGTCGGGAAAGAAGGAGCGAGGGGTACAGAGACAAAGGCAAAGGAGAGGGAGGGGAGGGAGAATGGAAGAGTAACACAGAGACAGAATTAAACACAATGGGCAGTTGGCCTTACTAAATCTCAAAATGGTGCTTGGGGATGTCATGTCTGATGGTACAAAAATGCAAAGGAAGGTGTTAAATTGTATCCCCACAATCCATACTATTCCACAAGGGACACCATCTTCTCAGCCTCCACCCTGTCAATCCTCCCTCCTCACGGTGTGAGGCATTTCTATGCCATCACCCTCCCGTTCTTCCAAACTCCTATGGGGACTGATCCAAACGGCTCACCCTCTCCTCCAAAATACGGAAAAACACAGAACCCTACGTTGTGGAATGCTCAATCCCTCAAATCCACACCAACCCTCCAAAGAGCATGCCACCCTGACCCACTGCCCTACCCTATCCCTGAAACCCATGTCCAATCCCACCCTAACCCGCACATCCCTGGGCACTACGGGACAATTTAGCACAGCCAATCCCACCCTAACCCGCACATCCCTGGGCACTACAGGACAATTTAGCACTGCCAATCCCACCCTAACCCGCACATTCCTGGGCACTACGGGACAATTTAGCACGGCCAATCCCACCCTAACCCGCACATCCCTGGGCACTACGGGACAATTTAGCACGGCCAATCCCACCCTAACCCGCACATCCCTGGGCACTACGGGACAATTTAGCACGGCCAATCCCACCCTAACCCGCACATCCCTGGGCGCTACGGGACAATTTAGCACGGCCAATCCCACCCTAACCCGCACATCCCTGGGCACTACGGGACAATTTGACACTGCCAATCCCACCCTAACCCGCATCCCTGGGCACTACGGGACAATTTAGCACAGCCAATCCCACCCTAACCCGCACATCCCAGGGCACTACGGGACAATTTGACACTGCCAATCCCACCCTAACCCGCATCCCTGGGCACTATTGGCTGCGCTAAATCGTCCCATCCATCCTAACCTGCATATCTTTGGACTGTGGAAGGAAATCCACGCAGACACGGGGAGAATGTGCAAACTCCACACAGACAGTCACCCGAGGGGGTGGAACGGAACCTGGGTTCCTGGTGGCGTGAGGCAGTAGCACGAACGACTGAGCCACCGCGCTGTCGTAAGATAGACCGCTTCATCCCAATGACCAGACAAGGCAACCTTCTCTGAATTGCCTATAGTATTAGTGTAGCCGCCCTTCAGTGAGGGGAGCAGAGCTGGATGCAGTGCTCCTGGAACTGTTTTCCACCCATTCATGAGATGTGGGTGTCACTGGCTGGGTCAGCATTAACTGGCCATCCCCAATTGCCCCTCCAGAAAGTGATGGTGGTGAGCATCAGCGTTTTCTAAGGTTGAAGGACACCCCACAAGTGCTGTTAGGGGAGGTCTCCGGTCTCACCTAACCCGTGTGGTTTCAGGCTGTTCTATTCCATGCCTCATAACTAACACCAACACTTCACCTGCCTCACTCACACGCTACACCTACGCGGTTAATGCTTTGAGATTTGTGCCCCCGGGTCACCCAGATCCCTCTGCAAAGCAGCGTTGTACAATCTCTCTCCCCATGCTCACATGAGGCAGCTATTTCACATCTCCTGCCAAAGTCGGCCTCCTCAAACCCCAGATCTCTGTATATCAACGCCAGGCACGCCTCCGTACATGGGGCAACAGACACGGGCTGGCTGGCAGTGCCTGGCATTACCTGCACGGCGACAGATGGCGTACTGCTCGTGGTGAGGCCGGACTGAGCGGCAGACACGGTGATGACCGCCGAGTTAATCAGCTGGCTGGAGAAGGTGCCCAGGGTGCCAGCCAGGCTGGTGGCGGCGCCCACCCCCGCGGTCCCTCCAAGGGATCCCGTCACCGTGCCCAGAGTGGTCACACCTGGGAAGAGAGAGTTACAGCAGCCTGACGTTAACAGGAGGACTGAGGGAGGGGTGGGCATCCGCAGTACGCGCTGTAGGGGACGGGCTCTGACACACCTACCTGTTGTGCTCTTGACCACCAGGGTGGTGACAGCTGGTTTCACTGCCGAGACTGATACCGGTGTTACTAACCGCATGCCACTAACCGGGACAGTGCGCAGGATGGTGCCCGGCTGCCCAGGGGCACCCTTCAGTAACACCTGGGAAAGAAATCAAGCAGCTGGATCAGCGTGGGCACAGTGTTTACAGAAACCAACAACCCCCACCAAGTCACACAAAACTGCACCCCCTCCCCACCACTACTGTCAAAATCTTTCCTGTGCGTTGTGCTTTGGAGATGACATCAGCGTGAACACGGGCTGTCAGCAATCTGTGCCCACGAGCAGCTCAGTTCAGTTCAGAGTCTCTAAGCAGTGACAGCAGACACTCCTCCCTTACGTGTGGATCCAAGTGAACCTTAAATACATCCCTTCAAACACCCGTGTGAAATCGAGGCCTGTGGTGGAAGCCAGAAATTTGGGCGACATTCCAAATCGATGACGGGTCGGGGTGGGGGCGGGGAATGATTTGACGGAGCAGACAAGAGTGTGATTTCAGCACTGGGTCCTCAAAATATCAGATGGCCCACTGATACAGTCGAGTCGTAGGGTTCAGGACAAACATCTTCTGACAGGAGCAGGGAAGAGAGATAATGAGAACCGCAGATGCTGGAGAATCCAAGATAACAAAGTGTGAGGCTGGATGGACACAGCAGGCCAAGCAGCATCTCAGGAGCACAAAAGCTGACATTTCGGGCCTAGACCCTCAGAGAGCTGATGAAGGGGTCTAGGTCCAAAACGTCAGCTTTTGCGCTCCTGAGGAGCAGGGAGGATGTGGGGGGTGAGAGGATGTGGGCACAAGGCCTGACAAGCAGCGAGCGTTTGAGGGTTACAGCGCGAGCGATCTGGAACTCTCTGCCCAAAGGCGGGAGGTGATCAAATGGGAATGGAAGCTGGGACTGTTCTCCTTGAAGAGGTCAGGAGGCATTTCAAACCATGAAGGGGGAGTTTCTAAGCAGCTGCATCTAGTGTCTCGAGTTGGGCAGACAGGACGCGAGTTCAAATCCTACCTGGGCAACCAACGGTATTTTAATTCTGTTAATGGATGTGCAGTGCCTGGCGTGTGTTGAGTACGATTGGGGGGGGGGGGGGCGGGGGGGGGGGGGGGTGTATTGGTAGTGAGTGTGTGCATGCACACGGTGCAGACTATACACCCCTGGGAGAGACCAGGCTGGTCCATGGATAATCCTTTCTGGGAGGAAACGGGCCATTCCTCCCTGGCCCAGAACCGCAAACATCCTCCCAGGCACTCGGTTCAAGGGGGTAAACAGGGAGGGCGACAATGGGCAGCCTGGGCCACGAAAGGGAACCACGCAAAAGCAGAGGCCGGCAACAGAGGAGGAGGAGTCAAGAAACGCTGCTTTTGAGAATACACGCGAGGAGGAATCTGGAACGTGCCAGCTGAGTCAGCAGTGCATCCAGATAAATAACGTAGAGGGCTGTGGGGGAGTGGGAATAACTGGACAGCACTTTGAACGAGTTAACTGGGCAGAAGGGCCTTTGGTGCTGTGACATTGTAACTTAACTTCCATAGTCTGCACCGTGTGCGCGCACACACACGTGTCAACGTTCCCTCCCACTCGTGCTAAACACACTCCAGGCACTGCACGTCCAAGCCGCTCTGAATCAGCCACGATGGGGAGGGCGGGGGTCACTAACCTGCGTCAGCCCCTGTTGGCCCGTTCCTCCACTGATCTTTGGCACAGCGGTGATGATCTTGGCAGGGCTGCTGGTACCCGGCGTCATCACTTTGGTGGTGAAGATGGTGATCGGAGACTTCATGCCGGTGTTGCTCGTCACCGCTGCAGATAGAAACAGGTGGCACTGTGCGCGTTATATAAACACACACTCACACACACCAGAGAGAGGTCAACAGCCACCCAAAACCTCTGCGTCAAACACCGCACCCCCTTTTGGCTACACACTCACTAACCCACCTTGGCAAAGGTCAGATGGGCAGCAGTTTGCTGGACAGACCAGAGTGCGCTGGGCATTCCAGCAACAACCAGCTGCAGTTACCCATCAGGCTGGCCATGGAGCTGACCTACCATTGGGGCTGCACCACCAAACTACCTGACACTCACTGCTCATGCTGTTTACAAAGACAACAGGAAAAGGCAGTGGCGAGGAGCCAGGACCGGCCAGGGACAGGGCTGGCAAGGGGGAGTCCATTTGCCTGTGAAACGGTGGGCGCTTATAGATAGGCTCCTGCCTGCCAATTCCTGGATCAACCTCTCATCGAGCAGGGAGGTGCAAGGTGGCATTTGTACCCTGGAAGCAATCCAAACAGCAAATGGAAGGCTAGGCTTGGTTACCAAGCAAAGAAACTAAATTAATACGTTATTTCTCGGACAGATGCTGGCATGCCAGCACCAGCAGTACCCACCCAGTTGCAGAGGACCCCAAAACGCCCATATTTCCTGGTGTCTAGAAGAGGTGCTGACCCCACTGAACACCCAGGCAGGGTTAAGTGCTGGAAGGCAGCACGATGGAACATGGGCTGCTGGAGGAGACTTTTCTGCTCGCGATCCTTTGTTGTCTAGCCCAGGCAAAACCAAGTCGCTCATGGCTCTCAAGGTCAGGAAGTGGACAGATTTCTGGGAATTCAAGGATAGGGCAAGAAGGTGTCGTTATAGAGTCATATAGCACAGAAACAGACCCTTCGGTCCAATCAGTCCATGCCAACTACAATCCCAAACTGAACTAGTCCCACCTGCCTGCTCCTGGCCCATATCCCACCAAATCTTTCCTATTCACATACTTATCCAAATGTCTTTTAAACATTGGAACTGTGCCCACATCAACCAGTTCCTCTGGTAGTTCATTCCACACACGAACCACC